>NC_143564.1:27688750-27991363 GCF_054136105.1 Typopeltis vanoorti | reverse complement strand
AATTAATGTAACAAATTATAATATATTTTCCAAAATATCAATGTTGTATTTACTGTTTTTTTGTTTTCCTTCTTGAAATGGTAATGCATAATGGAACTGTTCTCTAAACAATGATACAATGCCACTAAACACTTCATAGAACTCTTAACTTATTGGGACATATCAAATAAATGTGTGTGTTGGGGGGGGGGGGGAGAGGAGTTAGGCAAGTAGAATTTGAATAATTTGTCACACTTCAGTCATGAGCATAGATGTTTGTAATTATACTTAGGTGGGAGATAAATTTGCCTTGTGTGAGACAATTGTCCTGCTTGTTGGAGGCCTAGTGACTTGAAAAATTTCCATGTTTAGTTTTATAGAAGCGCTTCCAACTATGTCAAGAATAAATATAAATACAATATATATATACATATATAAAATTATTACCCCATTCATGCTACTAATGTATTATAGGTTTAGAAAAACTTTTCATGGGTGGGAATCACATAAAATAATATAAGTGAATATGCAAAGAATACTATGCTTGACTTTATTGTTCATAGAGAGTTCTGAAATGGGAACAGTTTGGTTGTTGGAAGTTTATTTTCCACTTGGTTAGACCATAATAAATTTAGTTTAACTCCAACATCTTTCTCTAAATCCAGAGTAAATTAATAATAAGGTGATACACCTATTGGCAACTCTTATAAGTAAACATGACCTCTCCATTGCTTCTGCTTTAGTATTACCACTTCTGGGTCTGCTTCCCACTGACGAGACCTCAATAAAGGTCTAAACTGGTCTGGGTAGTGGCCCTTCCCTTAATGCATAGCATTATGGAATATACTGAGACATGAAGTGATGGGAGCTTAGTCCACCTTTACTACGAGTTGCCTCAGTTCTGAAGATTCTTCAGGTGCAAACTTTGTTTGCCTACACTTGGTTAAGGATTAAACTAAATTTATTATAGTCTAATCAAGTGGAAAATAAACTTCCAACATCTTTCTCTAAAGCCAGAGTAAATTAATAATAAGGCGGTACACCTTTTGGCAACTCGTATAAGTAAATATGACCTCTCCATTGCTTCTGCCTAAGTATCACCACTTCTGGGTCTGCCTCCCACTGACGAGACCTCAATAAAGGTCGAAACTAGTCTGGGTAGTGGCCCTTCCCTTAATGCATAGCATTATACATGTCTGCAAGGAGATGCGATTTGCATTATGGGATATACCGAGACATGGAGTGATGAGAGCTTGGTCCACCTTTACTACGAGTTGCCTCAGTCCTGAAGATACTTCAGGCACAAACTTTGTTTGCCTACACTTGGGTAAAGGATTAAACTAAATTTATTAACAGTTTGGCTGGTTGGTTTATAGTTTATTGGCCAAGGACTGCAAAGGCCATACTTCCATAGTGAAGGTTACAGTAGTACACTATGTATTAAAAACAGTCATGGATAAATGAGTAAATATGAACAAAAATTAAGTTAGGTAATGCAGTATTTACATGTAAATAAAATTTATAATCAAATGTGTTTTGTATAAATTAATACTTTGTAAAAAATGAAACGTCTTGACCTTTGGCCGAGTTTGATAACATCTCCTAAGTGTATATGGATCAGCTAGGTAGGTAAAAATTTCATTCCTCTCCCATGTGGAGTGCTGGCACTCAACCAGAATAACAATAAGACACTTGTTGCATTTTTCACATATAGCAAGTCATCAGCCCTCGATAAATAAGAATGTATGAGATGACTGACCTATATTGAGCCTAGCAGAACTTCCTACCTCCTGTTTCTATGTTGACTAGACTGCCAATGCTAAACTGAGACAGGTCCTCTTGCTCATGGATCATCTACCATCTGAAAATTGCACAAACCACCAAACAATTTGTGCAGGTTATAGGTACTCATCTCTATACTGTTTTAAGATTACTAAATGCTTCTGAGATGGATTTGCTAAACTAAAAATCAAATTTTATCACTGCTTTGTTCCATTTTTCAAATTTTTGAAATGAGGCGCTAACACTGTTTCACTCAAACAGCGTTTTCATGTGAAGCTATCAACACGTGCAGATTGGAAAGAGCAAACTCTAGCAGTTAAAATGCTATACTCTTTTTCCCAGTTGCGTTTACAGTATGTGCATAAAAATAAAAAAAAAATAAAAAGAGAGAGAGAGGATGAAAAGTTATTTTGAATTGGAGCTGAATAGAACATGAAATTGAATCAATGAACAAAGGATAAACCATAAAATCAATATCCATTAACAATGGACGTTGCACCGCACTACTGTTTTCTTCATCGCACACTCTAGCAGTACATTCCAATGGGGGAGAGAAAAAAATCCTTCATCTTACTCCATGGTTCACCACTTCCACATACAATGTCCAGAGATAGCCTCTTGTCCCACTCCTTCCTAAAAATATTTATGTATTAATTTAACATAAATCCTTTGCAGACATATCCACTTCTGTCATTCCACCTTACTTCTTATCATTTAGAATTCTTTGCAGTTGGCATTTCCTCAATTCTGTTCTCATAACAAATATTCTAGTGACCAGGTATTACTCTTAGTTCACTCTTCTTTGGCCTATCCAAAATCTCCTTGTGAAGTGAAAACAAATAATTAAAGTCCGATTAAAGCCCTACACAGTTTAACAATAACCTTGACAAGTGCATTTCCTCCTCCATATTTCTGTAATCAACTATGATGTTTCTGCAATGTGTAACCTAAATTAGAGCCTTGTCAACCATCATCAGTCCAAGGTTCCTTTTTCTCTCTAATTCCTTCAATATAATTCTTACCAGTTGAATACACCACTTCTCATCTTCCAAATTATAAAAACGTAACATGGATCATGGCTGGTGGTCCTACTAATCTGATTATCCAACCTATTTAAATCTTTCTAGAAGATTAACATACCAGCTTTATTCCTTATGACTCTTCCAAACTATTTATTACCACCTGCAAGCAAATGTACAGACCACAATTAAACCTATCCCAATAGCACATTAACAAATGCAGTATGGTCACTCAGTTGCTTGGTGATGTGCCACACCAGTCCTCACCAGATGGTCCTGTTGTATGCTTTTCTGGAGGCTTCAACTCTCTGAAAATATGTCACTCCAGACACAGCATCCATTCATCTCACTGATGGTCTACCTCATTTTCAAGGAACTTTATCTTCTATTACTGTTTTATGAAGTCCCGCTTCCAATGTGTCCAAAGTAGTTCAACTTTCTTCTGTCAATATTCTTAAGGAGCCTTAAAGTTCTACCGCTCCTTTCTAACACTTATTGGTTTGTACCCCTTTCAATATATGATATCCTCAGCCTTCTGTAACACCATATCTCAAAAGCAGCTATCCTTCTCCTATCAAATTTCAAGTCTCACATCCATAAGTCACCGTTGAAAAAAAAAAAACACCTGCAACCAAAATCCTCAACTTTGTTCCTGCAGAGACAGACCCATCCTTCCAAATTTTAAACAAGTCTCTGACTGTTGTTTTAGCCATTCCTAGTCTTCTTATGACATCTTCTGAACAGCAATTTGTCACATTAATGATGGATGCCAGGTACTCGAACTTGCTGACTTCCTCAATTCCTTCTCCATTAAGGCTCACTTGTTTCTTAGCAGTTTCCCTGTCCATATTTCCTTTGAGAACCATAATATCTGTCTTGCTGAGTTTGAGGTGAAGTCCTCTGTTCTTTCTGGTCATTACAAAGGAGTACCATAAATGTGTGGAAAGGCTTATGAGTTTGTAGTACATGTTGAGTAATTTGAACGGTACAGATGAGAACATGATTGATAAGAAAATCACAAACTGTATATTAACTTACTGCTGATATTTTGCTGGTATTCTATCCAGCATCTTCAGAGCACAAAAGCAGTTTGCGGTAGTACACAAAAAAACAACAATCCAGTATAAAACCATGGGACTAGTTTGAACAATTGTAACATACAATACAAAGACTAAAGTTCTAATTCTTATAAATTCTTAGTGCACTGAAATAATCAACACCCAAAAATCCATTTTACAATGGAACTGAAAACTAATGACCGTCTGGGTCCTGGATATACTAATAACACATCTTCCAGATGGTTCCTTATCATTCTCAGTTTATAGAAAACCCACACATACAAGGAGATGTACAATCACACATCTCAAAAGTATGGTATCCTAAAAACACTAACCTATAGAGCTAGAGTGAGTTGTTCCAATGATAACGTTCTCGCTGATGAACTCACTGACATCACACGTTCTTGGCCAATGGCTATAATCTCTGTAAGATAGACAAAACACTAAATGCTGCCCAGAACCCCCCCCCCCCCCCCGACAACAAAACTGTCATCATCCCATACATCAAAGGCACATCTGAAAAGATATCTAGAGTGCTTAATAAACAGCAACTACGCATCATATTTAAACCATATGTCAAATTGGCAACTCTCATCCATTCACCCAAGGAGAGAATCTCTTCTTTATCACATCTGGGAGTCTATGAAGTGTCCTTTTCGTGTGATCAAGCTTACTATAGATAGACAGGAAGAACTGTGGACATTTACATTGATCAAAAACAGTGATCATAAAAAATACATTTGGCACTATAGCTATGGCAAGTCAGGTCTAGCAGACCATGCTTTGGTTCTGCTAGACCCGACTGCTGCACAAAAGCTTTTAAGTCAGAGAGATTGTTCTTGGAATCAACAGAAGCCTTGAAACATACTCCAAATCTCAACAAGTATGGATAATTTGCCAAAGATTTGGGAAACAGTCATCTTAAGACCTAATTAATACCTGCTTTCTCTCTCTGTATCCCCCCAATGTAGATGGAGCCTAATTAGGACTTTAGTCATTGTGTTGTACATTACAGTTGTTCAAACTAACTCCCATTGTTATACCAGATTGCTGTTGTCTCGTGTACTGTGAAACTGTTTTTATGCTCTGAAGACCGGATAGAATACCAGCGAAATATCACCAATAAGTTAATAAATGTTATTTTCTTATCACTCTGTGTTCTCATCTATACCGTTAAAATTAATCAACAAAAGGAGTACCATATCATCATCAGCATACCACAGATTACGAATCAATCTACCACCTATCCTAACATCTGTTTTAAGCCCATCCAATGCTACATGCATCATATCCTCAGCATAGATGCTAAACGGGTGAATAGAAAGTAGACATCCTTGCTAAACTCCCTTTCCAACCTGAAGCCAATCAGTTAATCCAACTCCTGTTCCTGCCCTTGCTAATTGTACAAATTAGCTATCAATCTGATAGTGTATTGAGGAAACCCCTTTATTTCCACTACTTCTCACAGTTTCACATGCTGAACATACTTGAAAGTTTTAAGTTTTAAAAAATAGAAAAGTTTTAATCTATGAAACACATTGCCATAGGGTGTCCAAATTCTTTATACTTTTCTATGATCTGTCTAAGGCAAAGGATCTGATTTCTGGCACCCTTACCTTTCATAAAACCTGCTTGTTCCATAGGCATCTCTACCTCAACTTTGGCTTTAATATTATTTAGAATGATCTTTAATAAAATCTTACTTGAATCAGAGATTTAATAGTTCTATCGTACTTGCAATCCTTCATATCTCCCTTCTTATGTAGTAGTATGGAAACAGACTTCTTCCAGTCTCTAGGCTGTGAACCTGTCTCCCATATCCTTGTAACCAATCTATTATTATGACATGACAACTCCAGGGAGTCCAAGGACTCATCGAGGGAGGGCACCTACTCTACAACTCTGTCTCCACCAATGCCATAGACCACCCACCACCACTAGTATTTCCGAAGACAATCGCAAACATACATGCCCACAGCAGAATTCAAACCCACAGCCTTTTTTGGCTGGAGAGAGGATATGCTAACCACATGGCCAACCAGGCTGGCTATGCAACACTCTTATGAAACACTATTATAGCATATGTTATACCTATGCTATCCATTTCCTGTGGTGTTAATTAACTCTGCTGGGATTCCATCCACAACCAGCTTTATTGTTGTTAAGCTGTGCTGTTTAACTGCTGTTCTTATTCTCTGTTGTACAGAGAATAAGAACAGCAGTTAAACACAGTATTCTTTCTGTTTTTGATTTGCAGTTCTTCTGTTAGTAGGTTCCTATCTTTGATGATATGAGCTTAAACTTGTGCTTTAGGTCACAAACTTAACTAAACATCCTTTTACAGTTGTGCCTCCTCATCTGAAACTCTCTCTTCCCATTTATTAGTATAAAAATTTTCCTTGTCCTGCCTGATGGCTCTTCTGACTTCTGTATATAATCGCTTATATTCTTCAGTCACTGTGTCTGTTTTGCAAACTGACTTCTTTCAATTAGATCCCATGTTAAATCTGATATCCATGGGTCTCTTAGCCTTCTAACTGGGCCTAGATACTTCTTAGCTGTATCGTGTATCATAGCCTTGACTCTCTCTCTCTCTCTCTCTCCAGATAGTTTCAGGTGAATTTTCCTCACTAGTCTCCAAAAGATCATCCAACCGAGTTGATGTTTCTTCTACAAATCCATTAGGGATTACTCTGACATCCAGTTTAGTGGGATGCACCCGACTTGAAAGGTTTAGAAGTCTTAGTCATACTCTGGCTCTTACTAGATGGTGGTCTTACCAGAGTCGGCTCAAAGACAAGTATGCACATCAGATATGCTTGTCTTCCACCATTGGAGAGGCAGGATGTAATCAATCTGGTGCCTTAAACCTATCACTGTTAGATGTCCAGGTATAGGTCCGTTGTGGGTCTTTCTTGAAGCAGGTATATAACTGATCTGTTAGCATGGGAAAATTCCAACAGTCTTTCACTCAGACCAAACATGCCACACTCAGTCCTAACTCTTATACTCTTTCCCAGTTTTGCATTAAAGTCCCATAAGATATAAGTGCCTATGTGAAGATTAATCCCATACCTTTTGTATTCCTCGTTCACAATATCAGTGACTTTTGCTGGAGACTGTACTATATTTTTCAAACAGGACCTTCTGCCTAAGCCCTGAACATGACTGATTATTCTACACCATAATCGATGCAGCATGAGATGTATTATCTCATGTGTATGAGAAGTAAAGTGCCTCCGTAGCGCAATCGGAAGAACGACAGTATGTTGCACCCTTCGATTAGAAAAGGCCTAATTTCAATTCTCATCATGATGAGAGGAATCTTTATATGGACTTTTTCAATCAAAGCTGAGTTAGCCAATCTCATATGAAGTTAGCAGGGTTTTTTCTCCCGGAAACTCTGTTTTTTCATCCCTCATACAGACAAATCGGCACTTCAGAACACATGCAATTTACAGACAAAACATACTAGCTGTGGTGGTTGTGGGCAGTAGATGATGTTGATGTAGGTGATTGGTAGTAGAGGTTATGTGTAGTAGTGGAGACAGAGAGGTGTACAGTAAGTGTCCTCCTGCGATGAGTCTTTGGACTTCTTGGAGGTGTCACGAATAATAATAATAATTATAAGATAAAAAACAATATTAGTATTTAAGAATGAAGTCACTGCAAGAAAAAGAAAATTGTTAGGATTGCAGAGGCTCTTTCCGCATATCTGGGAGGTTTTGGTCCCAATTCATCCCAAGTTGGCCACGTGGGTTGGGACTTCAGCCTACTAGGTGAGGCAAATACCTAGGAGAGAAGGCAGACTCTGTTAATGACCCATACTGATCCTATCAAAAATTTTGCTTTTATCAACCTAAACACATATTGCAGACCCCAACTTTTCCAAACCCTTATCCACTACCCTAGATATACAAAAGAGATGTGTAATTTGAACTAATTTAGTAACCCCTTTGTGTATTTAATCTTCCTTTCACTCTTTTGGAACCTTCTCAGCTGAAAGGTACTTTAACAAGTAAAGGGTACAATTAATGCCTTGCAATATTCCCATAAAAAATGTGATAATGTCAGTTAACTTCCTTATCAAACTTCATTTAACATCATGCTCACTTTAATACTTCATACTTTCTGCTGTTTCTCTCTCACTTTTAACTCTGATTCATTTATTTCATCCTTACTTCAGCTTTGTACCCAAGCACTCTTACCCATGTAAATACTTTAACAAAATGATTATTTTAACATGTATCCTCTCAGAGTTACCCAACTACCAATTTCCATCAATTAATAACATCTTCGCAAAATTATCCTTTTTTAGTGGTTCAAAAGAACTTCTCGGAATTTTCCTTTCATTTACTAAATATCATTAAACTTTTTCATTTCTTACCTAACATGTTGCTTTCCTATCCTGCTCTTCACATTACATCTATATCTTTGTCTAGACTGTCCCTTAATCACTTTTCATCTCTTTACTCTATCACCTTTTTTTATTCTCCAAATCCCTTGAGTCATGAAAAATAGTTACACATTGCTCTCTCTTGCTTTTTCATCCTCCAATTCCCTTTATACTATCATTCCATGTTGCTTCAAGTTTTTTTTCCCCTTCCTTTTTTCTTTTTTTGCAATTATCCACCCTGTTGATCCATATGTATCAAAGTCTCCCCCCCCCCCCAAAGATCTGATATGGCTAGCCACCATGCAATATCTTTGGTGCATTCCATGAAATGTGATGTGTTCCTTATAAAAGATGTCCCAATGTGAGCAGATTACATGGCAAGACTTGCTTGCCTAATTTTGGAACACCATAAATTCTTGGAATCAGAGGAAAAAGGGGGGGGGAGGACTTAGTATAAGATGTGTTTTGGTGTCTTCGAACCAGTTCAGCACATCTTTAATCATATTATTGGTCTTATTATGATAATGACTCAATGGGTCATGATCAAGTTTAGTACAAGTGTTCTCAGCATTCAACAGTAATTATAATGCCTTGATTCACTTCCAGAACAACAAATGCTTTGATACTGTCTAATATTTTGTAGAACTAGTCAGTCCATTTCTGTAGTGTTTATTGGGTGATTTTGCTTAAGTTAAGAGCTGTTTGAACAAGGAGAAAATCTGCTACATCTTTAGGGATTCTTTTAAGGCATTTTTCTACACTGGCCCTGATATCTAATTTTCGAATTCTATTCAGTGATAATACAAAATAGTATTCAACATGTCCTCACATCAATTACCTACTCTGAACTCAACATCTTCTCGAGATTTCAATTTTGCATTACCCCAAGTGAAATTACAACATTGGATAACATGGCCAATGTGGAGAAAGGCCTTCAAAAAGTCGCTAAAGATGTAGCAAATTTTCTCCACGTTCAAAACAGCTTCCATACTTCAAGCAAATCTTCCCAGTAAAATCACTACAAAATATACTGAATAACTGTACAGAACATTAGATAAGAGCATTGTTATTCTTAAAGTAAACAAAAGCAACAATGATTATTTTGAATTCTGTAGAATACAAAGAAAAAATGCAAATTCTACTGAATGTTGAGAACAATTATATTAAACTCTATTACAACCCAATGAGTCATAATAAGACCAGTAACATGATTAAAAACATGCTGAACTGGTCCAAAATGTCTCATATCAAAACATCCCCTGGTCTCAAGAATTTATGATATTCCAAAAATACACAAGCAGTACTTGCCACTAAGATCCATTGTGGATGCAAAGTTTTCTTCAACTTTATTATTAATTATCTATTATTAATTAACAATCTACTTGCAAGCCTAGACATTGTTAAACTGTTCATCAATGTTCCAAGAATGGAAACCATACAATTACTACAGAAACTATTTTCAATGGATACTGTAGATCACTCCAAACATGCAGAATTATTAGCACTTTTCTCAAATTCCAAAAGGAATATTTTGAATAGAAGGAAGAACCAGCAATGGACTATTCCCTTTCTCCTCTGTTAGTAAATTTCTTCATAGAGTGGTACCTGGGAACATGATTGAAAGATTGGATAAGATATGTCAATGATATATTCGTTTGCCCAGGCTCCCCACCCCCTTTTGGCATACACACATGCATATTTCTGCATCTCAATGGTCTTTCTGTCCAACTGACACTTGCTTTTCACTCCTCCCTGTCCTTTTATAGGCTCCTTGTTCAACCTCTCCTCCAGTCTCCCATCTTTTACTCGCTAGCATTTTTCACATCTATTCTTACTTTCTTACACCTGAAATCCATTTCAATTCTTCACATACTCATTCTCCTAATAAGATTTTTCAGATGCTCTGCAAACCCATTCAAGGCCTCCATCCCTCAAATTATTATCTAAGACCTGAAACGCACATCATCCACACTGGCTGACATTCTTATTCTCCTAAAGGATTAGTCATTTGCTTGATCTGGCTTCACTCTTCTTTCCTTTTATCTTTATTTAGCCGATATAGTCCATCCAAATTAAATAATCTTTCCATTTCTCTCTATATTTCTCAATCTTTTCTATAACTCAGATGCTTCAACTGGAAAATTCATCAGACCAGCTGACATATCTTCTTTTAAACCTATTCACACTAGATACACTCACTCACTACTTCAACAGACAAACTGTTCTGCTTACTCACCGCTTGGTGAGAGAAAAATCTAGCTCTCACTCTTAACTACACAAACTTAACTTCCATGGATGCCTCTTGTCACTTCTGTATCTTCCATATAACGAAAATTTTCAGTCATTATTTTATAACATTCTTTCAGAAGGTTTATAGTCCTCAACCCCCTCTTTATTCTGTTTACCAGTCTACAGCCCACATACTCTCAATCTGCTCTTATAATCTACATTCCACAATCTCAATATAATGTTTATTATTTTTCTTTACACCCTTTTCACACAGCTTCTTTATCTTTTCAGAACTAAGGAGACAAAATGATTTCCTTATCCTTACACATCAATGTTCATTTCACTATCCCAATTCTCTGAGATATATTTGCAATTTTTGCAATGGGACTTTTGAACTTCAAACTCTTATCCATCTTAACTTCAAGATCCTCAATGTCACTTTTTAGCATAATCCCATCAATATCATCATTGCCCACAGTTATTATTACACCCTCCATACAGTTGACAGACTCATTATGGGAGGTTCATTCAACTGTTGTTGAGTCCACTGAAGAGCTTCTAGATATAACTGTGGATCTGTAGAACTGCTTTGGCAATCTGTTGAACTTTGATGAAGTAGAGAATTTCTCTAGGGTTATTTGTCAATTTTCTGTAGAGCAGCAGCAATTGCTATGGACAGGTGTTAGTTCAACTCCTGGACAGTTCTTGCATGCTTCATAGCTCCTACTACCGTCTGGCTGAATTTTCATGCCTTTAAAATGTTCCATCCTTAGAATGGTGATGATTGCAGTTATTTCTCTATTTTCATTTTCTTCTTGATAGTTTGTTTTACCAATCTTATTTTGGCGACACAGTTAGCATCAGTTAGTGATAGCGTAATTTTTGTGGTAAGTATCTTGCTTCTTTGGCTAGTCTGTCTCCTCTTTCATTGCTTTCAATATTTACATAGGCTGGTATCCATTGTAGTGTATAGTTCTTATTTTTCAAATTTAAAGTTGTTAATAGTTCATGAATTTCCTGTGCGAGTTTTGTTTTTCCATTTTTTAATGAATCAAGTGCAGATTTTGAGCTGTAGATGGTTATTCTTTCTGTAATGTTTATTACTGGATTTGAGAGCTGTTTGTATCTGTTAATTCACAAGTGAAGTTTAAAGCTATTTTGCCAGCTGTGGTATTGATTTGCATTTCCTCACCTCCTAGGTAGAAGTTAGAAAACCCTTGAACCTCCTTGGCTGAGTGTTTCATCAGATGATCCATCAGTGTAGGCAATGACATGGTTTAGATTATATAAGTGATGTACAGCGTCAAGACCTTTTTTTTTTTCCCTTGCTGTGAATCCTTTTTTCTAAAAAAGGTTCTAAGAGATTTCAGTTTATCATTGTGTTTTTTGGTAGAATAGTGGTAAAGAATGGCTCTTTGCTTATTTCAATGGACAGGTGCTCTAAGTCGATCTGCTTTTATAATTTTATGATCATATTATAAAATAGATGATCTATTTAGTCTAGATTTTCTTGTCCAGGCATTGAAAGTCCTGAGTGACATGTGATCCTGTTGTTGGTTCCTGATTCTGTTAGTGAATTTAACTGTGGAGAGTTTTTTTTTTTTTAATAGAAGACAGAAGTATGTGAAGCCCACACCCTTGTTGAGCTTTTAAATTATTTGTGAATGAGACTGCACCTATAATAATTCTTGCTGCTCTTGATTGTACTCTGTCCAGTTTTTCTTTTGAGCCTAGTAGAAGTTGGAGCCAAGATTGATGCTACATATTCCATGGTGTGTCGTATGAGTGCTATATATGTCGTTTTGAGTGTCTTTGGCTTTGCACCCCACTTTGTTCCACAAAGCCTTTTGATGATATTAAGCTTTTTAAGAGCTTCATTAGATATATTTGTAATATAAGCTGTAAATCTCAGTCCAATATCTAGGGTGCCTAAGTATTTTGGAGACTGTTTTTTCTATTTTAGGAATGTAGTCATGTCTATTTCTTCTATCAGTGAAGAAGATAACTCAGTTTTGTTTTTCCCGGGTTTATCTGGAATTTAAGATCTTTTGCCCATCATTCTAAGCCTTTTATCGAATTATTTAAGACTTTTTCAGATTGTTGAGGATTACTGCTTGTGTGCTGCCAAATTGCCATGTTATCTGCATAGCATGCTATTTTTGTGTCATTTATTATGAGGATGGATATTGTTCATATAGATGAGAAATCGGAGTGGGATTAAAACAGAACCTTGTTGGAGCCTAAGTTCAATGCATGTTGGAATAAATTCCATTAACTTTTACTTTCATTTTTCTTCCTTTCATGAAATCCAAATGAATGCATTTCCCCTTATTCCAGTATCATATGCAACTTTTATTAACTTTTGTCTCCAAATGTGATTCGAAGGCAGCTGTGAGATTCAAGAATACTGATGTTGTCTTCTTTGGTGGCTTTTCTTGAAAGCCATATATGACTGATTGGCAAAGATAAAATAATTGATCTTCTGTACTGTGTTGAGACCTTTATGCGATTTGGTAGAAGTTGATCTTGTTATTTTCTAAACAGCCAATTCATAAGTCTGGTATGCATTATTCTTTCATGTTTACAGAGAGTGCTAGTCAAAGCTATTGGTCTGTAGCTTTTACAGTCACTAGAGTTTTCATCAGGTTTCATTAAGTTTTAGTTTTGGTATAATGACTGATGTTCATTCAACTGACAACATATTTATCATATAGAATCTTAAAGTCCTTAACACTCCTTGCACTAACAACACATTCTGGTAATTCATTCCACTCACTGACAATTCTCCATGTAAAAAATCTACTCCTCACACCGTTCTTCACCTCACTTTTACATAACTTCCAGCAGCGACCTCTGGTTCTTCCTCTCTCACCTTCTACTCTTTTTATAATCTCCTCTGGATTAATCTGAAAAAATCCTCTCACTAACTTAAACGTCTCTATCATATCACTTCTCTTCCTCTTATCCAACAAATTCTGTAATCCACATCTCTTCAACTTCTCTCCATAGCCAGAATTCCAAACTCATGATACTGTCTTAGTCACTCGTCTCTGGACGAGTGACTCCAATGTCTCCACATCACACTGAAAACCAGGTGACCAGATCTGAGCACAATAGTCCAAGTGTGGTCTGACCAGTGCCTTATACAGTGGCACAATGACTTCCTTATCCTTGCATGTTAGAGTACTTCTTATCATAGTAGCATTACAATATGCAACCTTTGTGACACTAGCAATATGCCCTCTAAACTTCAGTCTACTGTCAACCATCACTTCCAAATCTCTAATCTCATCCACTTCCTGGTACGGGACCATCGATATAGTACACAGCCTTATATTTTTCCACTCCAAAATGCAACACCTTGCACTTATTGATATTAAAACTACAACCTCACTCTTTTGTTCAAGTAAAAAGTCTATTCAAACCTTCCTGAAGGGATTCAGCATCAGCAGTGCTACTTATAATTCTTTCCAACTTTGCATCATCAGCAAATAACTGAAGATCACCAGTCAGTCCACATGATATATCTTTTACAAACAAGTTAAACAGCAGGGGCCCAAGAACAAAACCCTAGGGCATGCCACTGGTTACCCTTCTTTTTTGAGACACTGCTCCATCATACACAACATGCTGGTATTATTGTTCAGAGAACCAATCTCTGAATGACCAATATACTGTCTATTCCAATCCTCTGCAGCTTGTACACCAATTTATCATGTAGTAATCTATCAAATGCTTTTGTAAAGTCTAGGAGTATCACTGTATATGATTCTCCCTTATCTAACACACTCATCATCTTATCATAAAATGCAAGTAAATTACTAAACAGGACCTACTCTTTAAACCCATGCTGACCTTCATAAAGAATGCCATGTCCATCAACCCAATTCTGTATTCTATTCCTTACCAATCTCTCCAACACCTTGACCACAACTGCAGTTATACAGACTGGCCTATAGTTGGAAACTTCTATCTTAGAACCATTCTTGTGGAGTAGTACTATTTTATGGTACTGTATTCTATTCAACTAGAATACCATACCATTTTATGGTATGGTATTCTAGTTGATGGTACTGTGTTCACAAATTGAATTTTCAGTTTTGATTACTCATAGGTTAGTATGCAACTGGAAACATGAAGTTGTGTTCACTTCCGATTGCTTCTAATATCAGTTTATCAGTTCTATATTCAGGTGTTCAGGTGAGTTTTGAACTAATATAAGTTAAATCAGTGCAATCATTGGTCAAAATTAGTAAAATAAGTAGTTACTTTATGCCAATGAGTAAAAAAAAGGAAGGCTGAAGAAGCAGAAATTGTTGAATCTACTTGTGATCTTGTAAAACAAAAAACTAGCACTGAAAATACATTTGGTGAAGCGGATCAAGAAACCAAGACCGAAGATCATATGGTCAAAAGAAAGCAGATTCTGATAATGATTTGCCCAAATGTTGGACACTTTTGCAGAAAAATTACTTCTGCAAGAGAAACGAGTGGCTGTATGCCAAGAATAAAATGTTGGGCTGTAAAGTGTGTCGTGATGTCGGAAGCCTTGCTGTCGATAAACACATGGGAACGAAAATTTCAGCGGAGTGGGCAAATGGTAAAATCCGTTATTTTGGAGAATCTCGCAAACAACACAGAATGTCATTAAGAAAAAAGATTTACAATCATAAGGACAGTGCAGTACACAAAGTGTGCCAAAAAATAAAATCTGAAACAAAAAACTAAACATTAGAGAAAGTTTTTCTAAATACTTTGTCTAATAATAAAGATGTAACAGGAAAAGTGTTTCAAACTGCTTACAAAGTTGCGAGGAGAAATCAATCATTTAACAACTTCAAAGTTAAATGATTGATTTAACTTCAACATTGAAGACTAAATAAATTTACAGGAACTTAATGGCCTAGACATGGGATATATTCTTCATTCTGCAAATGCTTGCATTAACATTGTGAGCCATATCACAAATGAAATGAGAAAATCATTAATAGACAATATAGTGAACTCCAAGAACAAAATATCGTTACTTATTGATGAATCGACAACTGTGAGTAACACAACAACATTGATTGTTATTGTTCGTGTAACTCTTCCTGAACTTTCAGCTCCTTTGAGTCTTTTTCTAGATTTGATCGAATTACCAGATGTAACTGCTAGAGGAATTCTAAACTCTTTAATTAGTCATCTTGAGTGTTTAGGATTATCTGAAGATTACTTAAAGGAGTATTTATTGTCTGTAACTTGTGATGGTGCAGCCATGTTGTTTGGTGTGCATAATGGTGTCAGGAGACTAATGCAAGAGAAGTTTCCTGGTGTTATTTTCTGGCACTGTGCTAGCCATTGCCTTGAATTGTCTGTTAGTGACACAGTGAACAATGTGGCAGGAGTGAATCACTTTAAGAGTTTTATGGACAAACTTTATGTGACTTATCATGCTTCACCTAAGAATGCTAGGGTGGCTACAGGAATATGCAGCGACTCTAGAACTTCAACTTCTTAAAATTGGCAGAATTTTTAGCGCTCGCTCAGTTGCATCCAGCTGCACTGTGGCAAGACTTTGAAGCCCTTGTCCATCACTTTCTGGAGGCAAAAGAAGAGCAGAAGAAGCAAAACAGATCATTTTCTTTATGAGGGCCTTTTAAGAAAAATAACATCAGGCGAGTTTGTTCTTGATTTGGGCCTTATGCGTGGCAAGATTTTGAAGCCCTCGTCCATCACTTTCTGGAGGCAAAAGAAGAGCAGAAGAAGTAAAATGGATTGCTTTCTTTATGAGGGCCTTTTAAGAAAAATAACGTCATGCAAGTTTGTTCTTGATTTGGGCCTTACGTGTGATGATGCTCTCCAAGAACTTAGTGAATTAAGTCTAGATTTACAAGAGAGAAATATTGACTTGTACAAAGCAGACACAAAAATAAAGAATACAGTTCAACTTTTTGAAGAAAGAATTGAAAATCCTGGTCCGCACTACAGTATTTCTCTTCAAAGTCAGAAGAAGGTGAAGTTCAAAGGGATTGAGCTCCACAAAAATGAAAGACACAGTCCTGCAATAAATTCATCTGTTTCTATAAAAGTCTGAAAGAAGCTATTGGAAAGCATCTGCTTAAAGAAGATGATGCAGATTATTTGCCTGAATGTGCTAAGATTTTTTCTTAGCACATTCAGGCTAAGATTCCAAGTATTGGCCACAAAATCCTGGGAAGCATCTGACATTTGGTGAAGCTGAAATTAAAAAGTTAGCACACAAATTTCACTTAAATGAAAGAGAAGCCGTTCGTGGTTTTCGTGAATATCTTCAAGAAAATAAAGTCCCGGACATACTACTTCCTCTAAAGCACACTTTGGGCACAATTGCAATATCTTCCAGTGAATATGAAAGGGGTTTCTCCAGATGAATCTTACAGTAACTTCATCTAGATCATCTCTGCTTGCACAGACAACTTCTGCACTGATGTTCATCAGGATAGTAGGACCACCTCTCACTCAGTTCAACCCTAGCAAATATGTGGACTCATGGCTGCTCCGAGATCGTCATTCTGCAGTTGATACTAAAAGCAAGAAGCGATCTAGAGATGACGAGGGTATGTCAGAGGATATGTTAAAAGTGTGGAAGTTGCTATAATAACATCTTCACGGTGAGTACCGGCACCCTTTTTTCCAGGAAAAAAAAAGCACTGCTTATATCTATGTAATTCATTATATTTCTAGGATCTCTGAACCTATTGGCAGAATTCTGAAGAAGTTTCACCTTACTCCCACACATTTTCCTATCAACAAAATTTTTCATCTGTTACCATCTACAAAAGATAAACTCTCACCTCTATCTTCAACTGGTGTGTTTACAAATAGCCTGTGAATGTAATATACTTTAGGAAAAAAGAATTTAATTAACATCAATACTACAATGAATAGACAAAATATCAAAAGTTTGATCTGGCACAGCATAGTACTAACACTAAACACAGTATCTTGTGGGATGAAGCTAGTCTTCTCCACAGAGGCAGTTTTAAATACGAATACCTTTTCAAAGAAAGTTGTGAAGCCCTTATGCATTGCCCTAAACTGTCAAAAGTTTGGGAGGTTCTCATCTCATGTAAATATCAAAAATGGTTTTATTTTTAATATTAATATCTTGCACAAAGTAACCAGTTTTAATTGGTAAACCAAGTGTTGCTTGCAGCTTGTATTGCTGTTTTTTGATTTGCTTATGGTTTCTGCACATTGATGATGTACTGTTATTTTCAGTATGAAATACTGAGTGGCCCAAAAGCCATGGAACATGCCATCTTTGTAAAACAATTACATAAGTTTCTATTATTATTATTATTATTATTTTTTTATTAGTTATGAAAAACCACATCATGCAAATATTTTCCATTTTCAGCTTCACAGAGATGGGCCCTTTCTATAGAATGCTACATGCCTGATGAGCCACACTGTATTTATACTTTCATTAAAGTTCATTACTCGGGTAATTATGTCACAGGTACAAGATTAGACAATATTGTTAATGAATAGACTGAACAGCAATGGTTCAGGGAACGATCCATTCAAGTGAAGGACACCTGTCACTTGAAATCCTGAAGTTGCCCCCCCCCCCCCCACGCCACTTTCTGACACCTGTTCCTCAACACCCGCTTATTATTATTATCATCATCATTATTGTCATCAGACCTCCATGGAATCAAGACTCCTTGTGGGAGGTTCCACTCACACAAGTAGCGCATCATACTTCGACTTAAATGCATTCACTATCCTTGCACTCACCACACTCTCAGGCAATGCATTCCAATCACCCACCACTCTCTATGTAAAACATATACTCATCATCCCTTTGATCACACCCACTTTACACAGTTTTTAGGGATGGCCACTTGTTCTCCCAGTCTCCAGATACTGTATGAAAAATCTCATCCATGCTAATCTGATAATTATCCCTTACCAACTTATACATCTCGATCATATCTCCCCTCTTCCTTCTATCCATTACACACTGAAATTTGCATTATCTCAATCTGTCCTCATATTCTGCATTCCAAGTTGCCCAGTCCTGGAGTTACTTCATGTGCAAACTTTAGTTTGCTTACACTTGAATAAAGGATTAAACAAAGGATATAATTTCTTGGCATCTTTAATTTACAGTATAACCAAGTGGAAAAAAAACTTCCAACATCTATCTCTAATCCAAAAGTATTTCCATATACAAATATCCAAAAGGTGTTGCATCTTATTAGATGCGACACCTTTTGGATACTTGTATATGGAAATATGACTTCTGCATTACTTCAACCCTGGTATCACCTCTGGGCCTGGCTCCCACTGATGAGACCTTAATAAAGGTCGAAACCGGTCTGGGTATGACCCTTCCCATAATGATATGTGCTTTACATTATGGGATACTACGGCATGTGAAGTGAAGTCATTCTATATACGAGTTTCCCAGTCCTGGAGTTACTTCAGGTGCAAACTTGTTTCAGGTTTGCTTAAACCTGGATAAAGGATTAAACCAAACACATAATTTCTTGGCATCTTTAATTTATAGTATAGCCAAGTGGAAAAACTTCCAATATCATCCTCTCATAATCATTCTTCCCCCCTAGCCACATATTGAAAAAACCATCCCTAGGATTTCTTTTAGTCTAATTTGCTAACTGCTGCTCATATTGCTCTTTGTTCTCCTTATATAACTAACTGATTATCTTCACTCATCTTGTGCCACCTCCACAATGCCTTTTTCTTCCAGATTTTCTAGCACATTTAACCTCTTCAGTTATCTATTTCATATTTACCTTATTGAATCTTCTGACTTTGGAATACACTCAGTCATTGCCTTTGCCAGACCAGATACTTCCTGAATAGAGACCAAACAGCACTAATTTCCTCCCCATGCAATTCCTCATTCCATGGTATCACTACAAGCTGCCTCTCCCAAGCCTTCCATAATCACCTGCCCTATAGTCCCACATATAATCCTTCCTCACAAAAGTCCTGATGTTGTCTCTTCATTCCACTGTACATTGCCATAATCGCAATCACTCATAAAGATAACCCTTTTCTTATTAGCCAGGCCAATTTGTGTAAACATTTCCTGCTCAGTGCCTTTCACAGTGATTTTGAAGCAGTATGGTGTGATGTTGGAGGTGAACAAGATGAAATGTTTAATAGGATGTTGCTATAGACCTGGCAACATCCTACTAAACATTTCATCTTGTTCACCTCCAACATCACACCATACTGCTTCAAAATCACTGTCAGTTGGGCCCATCTAAGGTGGAGATGCAAGGATTACTCCTTGCATCTCCACCTTAGATGGGCCCAACTCCTCTGCCATCGTCAATAACCATCTTTCTCCTTTTGCTTTGGCTTCACAAAAGACTACATATCCCTCCATCTCTATTCCTATCAGAATGTCATCTACATTTAACCATGATAGATTAAAATGGACAGGAGACAGTGTGTAGGAGACATATCTGAGAAGTATCTGAGTTATACCAACAATTTTTGGACAAATGAACTCTATCAGTGAAACAATTTCATTCTCTTTATTTCAAATACTTCTAGCATTTGTAAAACATACACCTAACTCATTTTTGTTTCTATAACAAGTTCCCTCTCAGGGGACCCTGTAACCCCAAGAGAGCGCGTCCCCAGGGTGGTCCGAATATACTGAATAAGGACTCGTGGACCAACAGGGCCATAAGGGGCAATCATCTTGATTGTAAGGGAAGCGGCACTCCCATGGACCCCTAGCTGGATCTATCCTCTCCTTCTTCTACTTTGAGGAAGACCCACTTACTTTAATCTTTCCTATAAGGCCTTATCAGCCAACTCTTCTTACTCTATGACCCTTATGCTATTAGAGTACTCGAGGGCCATGGGGTCTTTTCATTTCTGGCCTTACAACTACGTCCTCTCTATAAACCTTACTATATTTCTTCTATAATCTACCCTTTCCCCTTCAATATACCCTATTCCTCCTATGGGTTTAAATTCGGGAGAAGGCGAGTTCAGAAGCCTTAAGGTAGCAGCCCTACCACTGAACTATTCCATCGTCAGGCTAGTCCCCTGACATGGAGAACATAATTCTACTTGTAAGCTGACAGAAAAAGATAATCGGATTGAATCTATGGAAAATGACCCTGGAATGGAAAAGACAAAAATGGAAACGACAAAATATAATACACATAGCAAACTGGAATGTAAGAGGAATAGCATATAAAGAAGCAGAATTAGACCAGTTATTAAATGAAAGAAATTTTAAAATAGCAGTAATCACTGAAACAAAAAAGAAATTAAAGGGAACTATGAGAACTGAAAATTTTAATGTGATATACAGTGGAGTCGACAGAGACCAAAGAGCACAAGCAGGAGTCATGATTTGGATTCATAACTCCCTTTCAAAACAGTTAAAACATTATAAATTATGGAATGAAGGAATAATAGAAGCTAGAATAAAAATAGATAGAGGCTATTTAACAATAATTGGTTTATATGCCCCAGAAGAAGGAAGAGAACAGGATAATATTGATTTTTATAATCCGCTACAAAATATATATAATAAAATAAATAAAAATGATTACATAATTTTAGCAGGAGACTTAAATGTAGGAATTGGAAACACGAAAATTAATAATAATATAGGAATACATGGAGAACAGACTCTAAACAGAAATGGTAAAAAATTGATCGACTTTGTAGTTTATAATAACCTAAAAATAATGAATTCCCTCTATAAACATAAAGACATACATAAATATACTTGGGCAGCAAGAGGATGGAAATCAATATTAGATTACTTCATATTAAATGAAAAGACATCAAAATTTTCACTAGATGTTAGAGTTCACAGAGGATATGAAATAAGCTGTGACCGCTTCCTTGTTAAAATAAAATTAAGATTACCACCTAAATGGCTACAAGTAACAAGAACAGAAAGAAAAATTGAAACATTTGTTTATAAAACTAGACTATTGAATGACACAAATGTACAATGGCTATATGAACAAAGAATTAACCAGTATCTAGATAAAATAAAACAAAATCAAGAAATAGAAATAGAATGGCTTAATATAAAAACGATACTAAATGCAGCAGCAAATGAAAGCTTAGGAAAGACCAAAAAATTCAATGAAAAGAAAAAACCGAAGATCTGGTATGATACAATCAAAGAAATAATCAAAAAGAAAAAAGAAGCATATCACAAATGGTTAAGCAGTAAAAGATTAGAAGATGAAATAGAATATAAAAGAATAAGAGCCATAGCTAAAAGAGAAGTCAGAAAAAGACAGAGAATCATGGAATAAATTTGTTTCTAATTTAGAACATGATTTATATAAAATAAGACCCAATGTATATAAGATTTTGAAACACCTAAATGCAGATACCAAAGAAAACATAAAATTAAACACTGAATTGAAATTAGAAGAATTTCTAAATTACTACACAGAACTGTGGACAGACAAATATTTCAAAAAAGACAACTGGCAAACAATTAACGAAAATGAAAAGGAAATAACTGAAGAAGAATTAGAAATCTGCCTGAAAGAAACAAGAAACGGAAAATCACCTGGAGAAGATAAGATAGGTTCAGAACTATATAAATACGCAGGAACAAGATTCAAAGGAAGACTCTTATTATTTTTAAATAAAATTTACTCAACTGGTATCCCCCCAATAGAATGGAAAAAAGCAATTGTGATTCCTATCTTTAAGAAAGGTAATAGAGATGACCCTAAAAACTATAGAGGTATCAGTATACTAAATTCATGTTACAAAATATAGGGCAGAATCTTAAATAACAAACTAATGAAATATTCCGAAAACTTTATTCTAGAGGTACAAAATGGATTTAGAAAAAGATGATCATGTATAGACCCAGCCTTCTGCCTAAAATTAATAATAGAGAAAAGAAGAGAATATAATTTAGAAACACATATTGCATTTATTGACTTTGAAAAAGCATTTGACAAAGTTAAAAGAAACATATTATTTAACATATTAAAAGAAAGACAAATACCAAATAATATCCTAAAAGCTATCACAAGTATATATGAAAATAATCAAATACAAATAAGATTAAATCATGAGCTATCATATACAAGAGAGATAAACCAAGGGGTCTGACAGGGATGTCCCCTCTCAGCAACGCTTTTTAATATCTACTTAAATGAAATAATAATAAAATGGAGTAAAAATTTACATCAAGGAATTAAACTTTCACCTACAGTTAACTTAAACACTCTCCTCTTCATACCAATTATGGTATGATAATATCAACGGAAAAATCAAAAACTATGGCCTTTAAAGGACAAGATCCAGCAAGAACTAAAATAGTATTAGATAACAAGATCTTAGAACAGGTTAATTCATTTAACTACCTAGGATGTATGATCACTTATGAAAATGAAAAAGATATAAACATAAAAATTGCAAAATATTTAAAAATAACAGGAGTAATTAACTCCATATTTAAACCAAACCTAGTTCAAAAACAAACCAGGCTAAAAGTATACAATACATTAGCCCTACCGGTCTTAATGTATGGAAGCGAAATCTGAACAATAAAACAAAAAGACAAACAAAGATTAACAACAGCAGAAATGAAGTTTATGAGAAAAACTGCAAAGTATACCCTATTTGATCACAAAAGAAACGAAGATATTATGAAAGAATTAAACCAAGAACCAGTAACAGAAAAAATTAAAAAATATAAACATAGATGGATGGAACACGTTCAAAGAATGAAAATAGAAAGATTACCAAAACAAGCCTTAAAGTACAAGCCATTAGGAAAAAGAAAACCAGGACGTCCTCTTAAACGATTCCTTCTAAGGCCGGAACAGGCCATACTAGGCCTAAATCCTTGATACGTATGATGATGATGATGAAGAATTAGAAATCAGCCTGAAAGAAACAAGTAACGAAAATCACCTGGAGAAGATAAGCTAGGTTCAGAACTTCAAAGAACGACTCTTATTAATGAAGGGGATATAAATCCTTTGATGTTTATCTGCCAGTCAGCAAAACTCTAAGACCTAGGACTAAGATCTATGAGTTTCATACTGAAAAACTATCAGCAAATCCAAGTGTAAGTAACCACTTGGTAGTACAACACCAAGGCAACTCGTATCAAAGATGGAGCAAGCTCCCTCACTGTCCCTGATATTTTCTCATAATGTAAAAACACAGCCCCTAGAGGATGTAATAATACTGTAATTACATTATGAGGAGAGGTCACTACCCAGACCGGTTTCACCCTTTTTTGAGGTCTCATCAGTGAGTAGGTAGACCTGGAAGATAACAAGGCAAGACGCAAGACGTTGCTGACTATAAGGGTGAAGTAAAATGCTTTTTTAATCCCTGCTATCTGATAAGGATTGCTGTGTGAGGAAAAGTTTATGAGCTAAGTGCTCTGCCTGAGTGGGTGCGATTTAGAGATCTTCATTTGGAAGTAGGATGGCCTTGGGTCTCCTGTATTTTGAGAAGTCTGTTTCATCATAACTGGCTGCTTGTTGCACTAATTCATTTGGATGTGAAGAGGATGCTGAGAAGAACTTTACTGCTGAAGACTGCAGGACAGAGTAGATGTAGGGGATATTTGTATCCCGGTAGAGTTGGACATTTCTGACATACCACGGTGCGTTTAAGATCATGTGGAGACATTTGTTTTGCACTCTGTAGTTTGAGGATATTTGTACTTGAGTGTGGCTCCAGGCTGGGGACGCATAAGTAATAATGGGTCGAATCATTAACTGATAAAGGAGCAGTTTTATTTTGGTATCCAGCTTGCTATTCCTATTGATAAGAGGGTAAAGCTGTGCAATGACTCTTGATGCTTTTGTACATGAGGCTTTTATATGTGAACTGAAAGTTAGTTTTCTGTCTAGCAGTACACCCAGATATTTGGCTTCTGGTTTCCAGGGAATCTTGGTATTAAATAGGAAGATGTCATCTTTGGAAGATATTGAGTTTTTAGTGAAGAGCATGGCGATACTCTTCTGAGGGTTTACTTGCAATCTCCATTCCGAGAACCAGTGCTCTAATCTCCGCAGGTTTTCTTGCAGTCTTGGTGACAAGGTGCGGTTTAATAGACAGTTTTAGGCACACCTTTATGGCATTTGTATAGCTGTGTCGTCTGCGTAGATAACAAGGTTTAAGTGAAAAGAACTTACATACCTTCACTATACGAATGCCATAAAGGTGTGCCTGTATATTATAACATAGAATAAAAGCCAAAAGGCTAATTTTCTGGCAACCTTAATAATAATGAAGGAGATACAAATCCTTTGATGTTTATCTGCCAGTAAGCGTAACTCTAAGAACTAGGACTAAGATCTATGAGTTTCATACCAAAAAACTATCGGAAAATCCAAGTGTAAGTAACCAGTTGGTAGTACTCACTGATGAGACCTCAAAAAAGTTGAAACCGGTCTGGATAGTGACCTCTCCTCATAATGTAATTACAGTATTACATCCCCTAGGGGCTGTGTTTTTACATTATGAGAAAATATCAGGGACAGTGAGGGAACTTGCTCCACCTTTGATGTTGTACTATCAAGTGGTTACTTACACTTGGACTTGCTGATAGTTTTTCAGTATGAAACTCAGAGATCTTAGTCCTAGTTCTTAAGAGTTTCACTTACTGGCAGATAAACATCTAAGGATTTGTATCCTCTTCATTATTATTAAGGTTGCCAGAAAAATAGCCTTTTGGCTTTTATTCTATGTTATAAAAACTCTTATTATTTTTAAATAAAATTTATTCAACTGGTATCGCCCCCAACAGAATGGAAAAAAGCAATTGTGATTCCTACCTTTAAAAAAAGGCAATAGAGATGACCCTAAAAACTATAGAGGTATCAGTATACTAAATTCATGTTACAAAATATATAACAGAATCTTAAATAGCAAACTAATGAAATATTCCGAACTTGAGACGTACAGAATGGATTTAGAAAAGAACGATTATGTATAGACCCGGCCTTTTGCCTAAAATTAATAATAGAGAAAAGAAGAGAATACAATTTAGAAACACATATTGTATTTATTGACTTTGTAAAAGCATTTGACAAAGTTAAAAGAAACATACCATTTAACATATTAAAAGAAAGACAAATACCAAATATCCTGAAAGCTATTACACGTATATATGAAAATAATCAAACATAAATAAGATTAAATCACAAGCAATCATATATGAGAGAGATAAACCAAGGGGTCCGACAGGGATGTCCCCTCTCAGCAACTCTTTTTAATATTTACTTAAATGAAATAACAATAAAAATGGAATAAATTTTTTATTAATAACAAGGAATAAAACTTTCTCCTGCAGTGAACTTAAACACTCAACTAAGATAGTAATAGCTAACAAGATCTTAGAACAGGTGAATTCATTTAACTATCTAGGATGAATGATTACATATCAAAATTAAAAAGATATAAACATAAAAATTGCAAAATATTTAAAAATAACAGGAGTAATTAACTCCATATTTAAACCAAACCTAGTTCAAAAACAAACCAGGCTAAAAGTATACAATACATTAGCCCTACCGGTCTTAATGTATGGAAGCGAAATCTGAACAATAAAACAAAAAGACAAACAAAGATTAACAACAGCAGAAATGAAGTTTATGAGAAAAACTGCAAAGTATACCCTATTTGATCACAAAAGAAACGAAGATATTATGAAAGAATTAAACCAAGAACCAGTAACAGAAAAAATTAAAAAATATAAACATAGATGGATGGAACACGTTCAAAGAATGAAAATAGAAAGATTACCAAAACAAGCCTTAAAGTACAAGACATTAGGAAAAAAGAAAACCAGGACGTCCTCTTAAACGATGACTTCTAAGGCCTGAACAGGCCATCCTAGACCTAAATCATTGATACACATGATGATGAAATAATCTATATATTTTAATTAAACAAACTAAACTAATTAAAATTGAATAAGTAAAAATTATTGAAATAAAATGGATACTTAAAACACAACAACAAATTAAAATAGGCAGAATGTTCATTCCATGAACATTCTGCCGCTATTTTAATTTGTAGCGGCAGAATGACGAGTAATAAAAGAGGGGTTAAGTGAACAGCAATATAGTTTTATTGCTTCCACCTTCCCTTGCTGTTTTGTCAGATTTGAAGTGAACGTGTGTTATCCACATTTCAACCAACTGCTTACTGATTTTTATTGTTGAAGGCTTTCTTACTTCAACCAAGGCTCAATATACCTTCAGAAGTGCTGCTAAGTGATACTTGGACAAAGTGTGTTGCAAGTTAATCCCAGTATTTATATATTTTTTGGAAAAGTTTTTTAATAAGTGGAATAGTGGCTTAGAAGTAGAACTTTGAAAAGAAAAGCAAATGAAACAGGTGATTATTATTATTATATGACACCTCCAGAAAGTCCAAAAACTCATCGAGGGAGGGCATCTACTCTACGACTCTCCAACTCCACCACTCAATCCACCAATTACAACTACTTTCATCATCTACACAATGCCATCTACCGCTGACTTCCACCACTACTATTTTCACAGACAATCACAAACAGCCATGCCCACAACAGGATTCAAACCTGCAGCCTTTTGTTGGAGAGTGGATAAGCTAACCACTTGGCCAACTAGGCCGGCAATGCTGACCACAAAGATGATGCTAACCCTAATTGTGATACACGTGTTGAAGCGGTGAGTAAATCTGATACTATTAAAGTAGAAGAAACAAGCAGTTCAAAGAAAAAATACAGCAGGACATATAACAGTCATATTTGGAATTGATGTTTACTTGGTGTGGAGATGAAAGTGAACAGAAACCTCAATGTCTTTTGTGTTATGAAGTGTTGCCGAATGAGTTCATGAAACATGCGAAACTCCGACAACATTTGGAAACTAAACATTGTGACGTGAGAAATAAGGCAACAGATTTTTTTCAGTGATGCTTAGGGACATTAAATCATGGGAAAGATATAGTTTCGGCCAAGGGTTTGATTAATAGGAGGCACTGGAAGCATCCTAACTCTGAAGTTTGCACGTAGCGAAAACAGGGAAACCACTTTCAGCTATAGAAGATGTGGTAATAATTATGTTTGGCAACAAGTCACTAAAAGATGTTGATTTGATTCCTCTTTCAAATGACACTATGTCGCAGAATTAATGATACGGCAAGTGACATAGAATCTCAATTAATCGAAAGAGTCAAGAAGAGCCCTTATTATGCATTACAAATAGACGAGACTAATGATGTTACAGATGATGCACAGTTAATATGCTATGTAAGATATGCGAATGATAACATTCATGATGATATCGTTTTGTAGAACTTTGTCATCTCGAACAATTGGAGAAGAAATATTTCACACTCTCAATAATTACATAATACACAAAGGGATCCAGAGGGAAAAATGTATAGGCTTCTGATCAGATGTAGCTTGCACCCTTATAGGCAGACATAGTGGGGTTGTTACTATGGTCAAATAGCTCTGGATATGAATTGGGTACATTGTTTCATACACATAGGGAGGTGTTAGCCTCCAAAGGAATGCCACCAAAATGTTATGTGAAACTGCCATAACAACATTCACTATATATATATATATATATATATATATATATATTAATGTTCATTATTTACTCGGTAGAACAGTATATAAAAAAGGAAATTAAATGACTTTATACCAAGAATGACAAATTTATTGTTAAGATACAACTAGTTTCGTTGAAATACTTCTTCAGATATCATTGGCAAAGAATAAAAAAAAATAACAGACACATGAAAAAATACATTAACAGATCTAGTATAAAACAAGTACATTTAAAAGGAATGCATGCTATTCTGAGTTTCTGGAAAGGGCAGTAGTTAAATTCAGCCAGAGCCCGCTCCCAGAACTTTTTTTTATGCACAGGGCCCATAACCAGAACATTTTTCTGGTTTGTGACTGTTTCTCCCTTTACGGTAATTAAGCCTAAAGTGAAACTTCATGTGTCTGTTATTTTTTATTTTATTCTTTGCCAATGATACCTGAAGAAGTTGCATTTCAATGAAACTAGTTGTATCTTAACAATAAATTTGTCATTCTCGGTATAAAGTCACTTAATTTCCTTTTTTATATACGGTTCTACCGAGTAAATAATGAACATTAATATATATATATATATATATATATATATATATATAGTGAATGTTGTTATGGCAGTTTCACATATTATTGGAATTTGGTCGAAGAGAGTCAGCATTTCAACTCAGGTGTCAGCTTGCTTTTATCTTTGTCACGTGATCTTCTGTTAATATTACACCAATCATATGCACATCTTAATAACCTGCCATTGCTGTCTGTTTCACTTTAGGCTTAATTACCGTAAAGGAAGAAAAACTCACAAACCAGAAAAATGTTCTGGTTTTGGGCTCTGTGCATAAAAAAAGTTCTGGGAGCGGGCTCCAGCTGAATTTAACTACTGCCCTTTCCAGAAACTCAGAATCGACAAAAATATAATTTTCCACTAAAAAGGATTGCAATGTTGGAACAGGTGCAAATTGTCTCTCTTTTACATAACTAATCTACAACACCAGTTTTTTCTTAAGGATTATTCAAATGTTAGTAGCAATGTGGATGCTATTAATATTGTCATATTATACCGATTTGGATTCGGTTTCCCCAGTCACAGGTCAAACAAAACCATTGAATTATCCAGAAGAAAGTACTTCCTTAGTTATTAATAATTCTCACGACATTGTTAAAAGAACGAATACCGTATTTTTCTATAGCCAACGCGCATGTTATCTATACAAAAAAGTCTAAATTCGTTAAAAATGTATATGCGCGGTATACATTTGAAAGGTGTGAGAGGTTCCCAGTGTGCTTTTTGCCATGTGCTTCCCTGCCACACAGCAAATTTTGTCCAACACTAGTGGAGGAACGCACACTTAAATTGTTTCTCTTCATAAATCCAAATAATCAAGATGGGTAGACCTTGAAATCCTTTATATTATCGTTTTGCGCAATTCTTTTCTATTCCTGCAACACATGGACAGTAGATATTCTCATACCTTTAGCTCTTTCACTAACAACCCAATCGAACAGTTTTTTCCTTATGGGTTGGCCACAAGCACCTTCTAAACCTCATAGCACGTTTCCTCGTATGTAAACATTTCAGGACTGTTTCAGCCTTTCGCCATTCACAAACACTACTTTCTCCAACACTGAACAATCTACCAGCTTCACGATTCCCTTTTTCCTTGCTACTTCTACCACTTCAAGCTTGAACTGGCAGTGTAGGATTTTCTCAGAGAAGTACTACTGTCTTGCATGGGTAATTCAGATCTAATAACAAAATATAAACAAATAATGATTTACTTTATGAAATATTTTAAAACAGGATGTACAGAATAATGTAATTTCATAAAATACAAAAAATGCACACCTACCCTTCAATTGTTGATGCAACTAGTTACAAGAGAACGATATGGCCCACACAAGTTATCTTTCGGGTCAGTCACACAAAATAGTCATAGTAATGTCACAGTGCTCCCCAATAATGTGAAAATCGTAAAATTTTGAATTAAAATGCACGTGCTTTTAAAGAATTCTTCCGTCCTCTGTCTGTACCTCCTAACTCTATCACTAGTTGACGCATGCGCGTTATCTATACATCAAAAAGGAGTGATGAAAATGTTGCGGGTGCACGTTATCTATCGAAACGATATTGCATTTAATTCTGACAATAATTTAGATGTTGTAAAAAAGTTGTGAAAACCAGAACCAAATTTTAATTTTCCCACAACCTGTGCAGCAATTTCCCCGTGTTGGGGCAGGTAGTAGAATACCCCAACCACACTCCCGTGTATCGTAAAAGGCGATAAATGGAGACCCAGTCCCCCGGGGTATAACTGGGTCCCCTTCGAGGGTGGGTGGAGGACTAATCGCCCCTCCCTATAAAAATTATCTGATTATGGAAACTGCAAATCTGGATGAACAAATGCTCCTGGCAGCAGACGTGACTTGCGAGACACCAGAAGACTGTTATCTAGCCTGGTCTGATGTGGATAACGTATATATGACACACCAAGGGGAAGCCTTTTGGAACCCTTGTTGTTGAAAGCGTCACTTATGAAGCCACAAAAAAGTTGAAAGATTGGATCATGGAATGTCAGAACACTGTACCAGATAGAAAAAACTAGGCAGGTAAGAAATGAAATGGACAATTACAAGTTAGACATTTTAGGCATCAGTGAACTCAGATGGACTGGTTTTGGTAGACTTACAACTAAAGACTACATTGTACTCTGGATCAGAAGGGAAACATGAAAAAGGAGTTGCGCTAATATTGTACCCAAAAGTAACCAAAAGCCTGATGGAATTGGAACCAGTAAACGAGAGATTTATAAAAGCCAGGTTTTATTCCAAATTTATCAAACTTTCTGTTGTGCAGGTTTACGCACCTACTATTGATGCAGATGAAGAAATAGAACAATGTTTTTATGAACAACTCCAAAAAGTAATAAATTCTATTCCAAAACATGATATGATAATACTCATTGGCGATCTTAATGCAAAAGTGGGTAAAAGGTCATATGTAGAAGAAAATTCTTAGGTTTTGAGGCTTGTGGAGACCGAAATGAAAATGGCATGTTTGTATCCTTTTGTGAAATGAACAACTTTGTCATTGGAGGAAGTAAATTCAAGCATAAAGAAATACATAAATAGACTTGGATTGCACTGGACGGCAGCACAAAAAACCAAATTGATCATGTTGCTAACAATAGTAAATTCGTAAGATCCGTGCTTGACGTGAGAGTCAAACATGGTGCAGATGTTAGTTCTGACCACTTCTTATTAGTGACAAAGTTGAAATACTTCAAAGTGTATTAAGAAAGAAAAGAAGTTCAAGAACTGCATTTGATATTGAAAAATTAAAAAAACAAGAGAAAAGTTTGCTTTGGAGATAAAGAACAGATTCAATATATTAGAAAGAGAGGAAAATCAAGATGTAACAGTAGAAAACGATAAAGTAGAAGAATATTGGAAAAACTTCAGGAATACATATAATGAAGTTGCTGAAGATGTAATTGGTAAACGAAGAAAAAAGAAAAATAAAGAATGGTTAACTGCAGAAACTTGGAAGATCATTGAAGAAAGAAAAAAGATTAAATCATTAATGAACAATACAAATTCAGAACGATTATATAAGGTGCATAGCAATCGCTATAATGAACTAAATAAAAGTGTAAAGAGAGCTGCAAAAGCTGATAAGAGAAAATATATTGATGAATTAGCAAAAGAAGCACAACATGCTGCAGAAAATGGACAAATTAGACAACTTTATCAGATTATAAAACAAATCAGTGGCAAAAAAAGCAATCCCTTCCTCCATTACAGACAAGCAAGGAAAGTTATTGATGATCGACTCCAAAATCGAAGCAAGACGGAGAGACTATTTTGAAGAAACTTTAAATGTAAAGATTTAAAGTTTCTTCACAATTGTAAATGTAGATACAAGATTTCAACAGGCGCAAAATATTACAACTAGTGCAACACCCACTTTGAACATTTCCGAAGACGAGATTTTTTGTTGAGCAAAATCAAAGATTCCCTGAAGGCACTTAAATCTAACATTGCATGTGGAAATGATAATATCAATGCCGAAATGTTAAAAGCTGATCTCAACACAACTACTGCCAAATTACAAAGGTTATACAATGAAATACGGAAGACAGAAAAAATTCCTGAACAATGGAAAGAAGTAGTAATTATAAAATTTCCTAAAAAAGGAGATCTGACTAAATGTAAAAATTGGAGAGGAATAAGTTTGCTGCCAATTCCTGCAAAAGTTTTTACCAAAATTTTAATTAATAGATTAAAAAAGGAAATCGAAAATTAACTAAGAGAAGAACAGGCAGGTTTTCAAACTGGTTGCAGAACCATTCAACAAATATTCACTCTTAGAAATATAATCAAACAATGTATAGAATTTCAAGCCCCACTTTACCTAAACTTTATCAATTTCAGTAAAGCATATGACTCAGTAAATAGAGAGAAACTTTGGAAAATATTAGAAGAATGCGGAATACCTTAAAAATTTATCAACATTATTAAGAATATGTATGATGGCAGCAAGTCATGTGTGGAAGTAGATGGAAAATTTACAGACTTCTTTATCATTGAAACTGGAGTTAGGCAGGGTTGTGTGTTATCTGGTCTATTATTTATAATTTTAATTGATTGGATTATGAAAAACTCAATTAATCATCAAAAGAGAGGAATACACTGGGACTTTACATCCACACTGGAAGACCTTGATTTTGCTGATGACATAGTGCTCCTGTCCTCCAAATTAAATGACTTACAGCTAAAAACTGATGTTTTTGCTCGCTGCGCAGAAACTGTGGGTCTACATATAAACAAGAAGAAAACCAAGGTCATGCAAATAAATGAAAAATCAAATAAAGAAATTAAGTTAAAAAATGAAACAAATGATGATGTTGATACTTTTACATACCTTGGATCAGTAATAAATAAACAAGACGGCACTGACGAAGACGTTTTAGAAAGAATTGCTAAAGCACAAAATTGTTTCAGGTCACTAAACAAATTATGGAAAGCATCAAATATTACAGTTAAAGTAAAAATTAATGTCTATAAATCTATTGTGCAAGCAATAGTGCTATGTTGCTCTGAAACTTACCAAAGCACAAAGTAATAAATTGGACATTTTCCAAAACAAGTGTTTAAGAAGAATTTTAAAAATCTTCTGGCCAAATACAATTACTAACAAGGAACTTTTAATGTAAACCTTCTCCAAGTCAATAGATGAGGAGATTCGCCTAAGAAGATGGAAATGGACCAGACATGTTCTTCGCATGGGGATAAACAGAATTCCCCAAGTAGCATTGAGTTGGACTCCAGAAGGAAGATGCTCTAGAGGTCGTCCAAAATTAACTTGGAGAAGAATGATGGAATCCGAAATGAAGGAGGCAAGATGGGAGAGTTGGGCAGAAGCAAGAGCAACTGCGAGGGACAGAGGCAGATGGAGAACCAGCATTGCAGCCTTATGTGCCAGTAGGCATGGAAAGACTTGATGATGAGCTGCAATTCACAATCAAATTTTTCAATAAATGGTTTGAAAAATTTACATGGCTTGTGTGCTTTCAAGTTGAAAATAGTGCATAGGGTAAATATTGTTTTTTGCACCTGCTAATGTTGGAAAATCTAAATCTAAAGTACCCGGGCAGTTATTTATGCAAGGTTATAATAATTGGAAGAAAGCCATTGAGAAATTGAATAATCAATCAAAAAACAAAATATCATATAACGGCTGTTATGACTTATGAAAGGCTACACAATATTCAAGATGGAAAATATATTCCAATCAATCAACAAATTGATGTAGGTAGTGCATCACAAATTGTAGTTGATCAGAAACGATTTGAATGAATTATAAAACAATGCTCTGAAGATGCTTGTTTGAAATCCAGCAAAATATAAGCCAGTTAATAAACATCTTTTTCATAATTTAGTTTTGTTTTAGTTAATTCTATCAAAATCATACAACTGTTGGGTATGTTTCATAAAACGCATAACCTACCTATCAGTTCATCACTATGCAAGTGATTCTGTAGCACTAGTGTTGAAAAATCTCTCAAAATTGAATCATACAATAACTTTGATCTTAGTTTAATATAAAAAAGTGGACACCATTTTGAGCCCGGAGATTCTTCGCACCCCTGTCCCATTTAAGGGACACCGGGAACTTGGGGCCAATTGTAAGGGTTTGCTCGCCATGGTGGTTGTTCTGGAGATAAGGTAGAGCAGTAGTTTCTCCGTTTGCTTTCTGCTCTGCAGTATTACAGACGTACACAATATAATCATATTGCCATCTGCAAATCTCTGATCACAAGCTTTTCCGTCATCATTTGGCTTCAACCTTGTGTCAGTACTGACAATGCTGCTTCCCAATGTCAGGGGCAGTGACCCCAGCAGATACTTATTTAATGGCGGCAGTACTCGCCATGTCAGCGAGTTGTCATTGGGCTTTGTGAGGTTTTAAGTGAGACAGAGTTGCCACTTCCGCTCCCCCATGCCCTGATAGCTCAGTCGCTGTTGGTCCACGGCTGCTTATTCGCCAGATTGCTCTGCTTATATCGCAGCTAGCCTCCATATCTGCAGGCTGTTCCCCGATCTGCCACCTGGGGATGCACCCGGTAGTAGTCAGCTCTGCCCCGGGTTTAATTTATTTCATTAAATATAATTATCATCATCATCAAATTCCTGCCATGTACCCTCAAGGGGTGTACAGGATATGACAGTACTACATGAAAAAATTACATCATTACTAACTTCCTATCTACAATTTTCCTCCAAATCAGTCTATTACTTGTCAAGACTCCAACATTATCAGATCTTATATTTCTATCGTCTAAGGCACTTTGTACCATATCAATCCACCTATATCTTGGTCTTCCTCTGGGTCGTTTTCCTGCCAACCTGGCAGAGAACACTTGTTTTACTAATCTTTCCTCTCCCATTCTATTTAAGTGACCATACCATCTGAGATTAGCTCTGCTAACGCATTCCTGGATGCTGACAATGTCAAGTTCTTTCCTAATATCCTCATTTTTAATATGATATTGCCATTGATGCCATCTGTTCAAGGCTCTAATCTTTCTCAGAACTCTCATATCTGCAGTCTCTAGTCTTTGGTCAAGTGTTTTACTTCTGACCCAGCTCTCAGATCCATAAGTTAAAATTGGTTTGAACACAGTCTTGTATACAGCTAATTTAGCGTTCCGACTAATTTCTTTCTTATTCCATATGAATTTATTCAATTGACTTCCCACCATACCAGCTTTGCTGATTCTGTTGTCTATTTCTATATTTAGTTTACCATCTTCAGTAAAAATTGTGCCTAAGTAGCTGAAATGTTTTACTTGTTCCACAGGTTCTCCATTCACAACACAGTTGACATTTTCAATGATTCTGCCTATTTTCATTGTCTTTGTCTTTTTATTGCCAACCTTCATACCATATCTATTACAACAGCTATTTAATTTAGTCAGAGAATCTTGCAGACTTGTAGCGGATTTATTTAGAAGTATAACATCATCTGCATAAAGCAAAGAGCTGACATTAACATCTCCAATTTTGATATCAGGTTTAACACCACATTCCTTCATAATGTGATCCATATAGATAATGAATAACAGAGGGGATAATGTACATCCTTGTCTCACACCATATTTAACATTAAACCATCTTCCTGTACTTCCTTCAATTCTAACTGCTGACTCACAACTCAAATAAAGACTAAGTATTGCTTGATATAATGCCCCATTGACACCATATAACTGCAGCGTATTGAATAGCTTCTCTCTTGGCACCTTGTCATATGCCTTTTACAAATCGACAAAGCTTAAATACAGATCTTTGTTATATTCCCATGCTTTCTCGACTATTTGTCGTAAAGTGAAGATCTGATCCTGACAGCCTCTATTTGGCCTGAATCCAGCTTGTTCTTCACCAAGCTTTTCTTCCACAATTCTTCTCAACTGTTTCTCAAGTATACTTGCATAGATCTTGCCAGGAACACTCAGTAGGGAAATACCTTTGTAATTCTCACATTCAGTTTTATTTCCCTTTTTATATATGGGTATGAGAGTTCTATGAGAGCTCTACTATGAGAGCTCTACTCCAATCATCGGGAATTCGTCCCTCTGCCCAGGCTTTCTGAACTATGCAGTGCAGCCACTGTAAGACTCTTATACCACCATACTTCAGCATTTCTGGTCGAATATCATCTACTCCTGTTGCCTTTCCACATTTCAAGCCTTTGATGGCTTTTTCTACTTCAAGTATGGATATGTATTCCTGCCTGCATGCCTGGTCAGTGTTTTTTAATCACTGTGCTGTCATCACTGCTTGTTTCATTTAGCAGTTTTTCAAAGTAATTACTCCATACTTCAAGGATATCTTTTTCTCCTGTTTTCATTTCACCTTTATCATCTCTAATTCCTTTTACAGCACTCTTTCCTCCATTCCTAAGCTTCTTCAACAACCTCCAGAATATTTTGCCACCTTCTTGATATTTATTTTCTATATTCTTGCCATAGTCCTCCCATGACTTTTGTTTAGCTAGTTTTACACACTGTTTAGCTTTCTTACATTTGTCTCTGTATTCTGTAAGAGTAAAAGCTGACTTATTTGCCAGGAACTTTTGATATGCTTTCTTCTTTTCCTTCACTGCCTCTTTAACTTCCTGTGTCCACCAGGGAGTTCTGATTTTTTTATCCTTGCACACAACCTCACCACATGCCTTTCTGGCAGAATCAACCAATGTTTCCTTCAGAGTTTGCCACTGAATCTCCAAGGTTTGATTCCTGTTCTCAAACTCTTTCATTTTCTTTTCAATAATCTTTCTGTATTTTAGTCTACAGTTCACATCTGAGAGCTGCTCAACTTTTATTCGCTTTAAAACTTTCTTACATGTTATTCTTTTCAATATGAAATTCAATTTTATCCTGCTCAAGACTAAATAGTGATCACTTCCAATTTCAAATCCTCTGTACACTCTGGTGTCCTGCACCAGGGAGAAAACATCACTATCAACAATAACATAGTCAATGAGACTTTTCTTATTCCTAGCCTCTTCTCTCCATGTGAATTTGTGCACATTTTTATGTTGGAACATGGTGTTAGTAATAACCAGTCCATGTCCTGAGCAGAAATCCAACAGATATTTGCCATTATTATTAGCTTTGCTCTTTTCTCCAAATTTTCCCAAAATATTTTTGTATGTCTCACAATCATTTCCTACTCTACTATTTAGATCCCCAACAAGGACCAACTTTTCCTTTTTCATTGTGTCAGTTGCTTTTTCTAAAGCCTCAAAAAATTCCTCCACTTCTACCTTAGTAGAACCTTCTGTGGGACCATAGGCACAAATAAGTCTCATTGTCCAGTTCCCCATTCTCATATTTGCCCACATTACTCTACTTGAGACTGACTGCCATTCAAGAAGATTAGCCTCGTATTTTGTGTTGAATACTATGGCTACTCCTTCTTTTCCTTGATTGTCATTGCCTGAATATAACATTTTGTATTTATTGCTCAGAAAGATCTCACCAGTTTTGGTCTTTTTTGTTTCAGTCACCCCTATTATGTCGATCTGGTACTTAACTAATTCCTCAGCTAGCTCCATTTCTTTGCCATTCAGGCTTCTTACGTTGATAGTACCGATCTTTAACTCTGGTGATGTTGAGTTTGGGTTTGTTTTCAGATTTGTTCCAGTAGCTGACTTTTCGCTGTTCGCCCTGGTTCCCTGGCGAAAACAACGGGGGCCTTGTTTAACCGGGCGACGCCCCAGCCGGCATGAAATTTTGTCATGTTGTACCATCATTTTTTATTTTGGTTTAACCAATAAGAATACAATTTGGTCGGCTAAATCCCAAATTGCCAGCCCATCCTCGTTCGTTCAGTATCAAAGTAGATACCCAACAGGGTGCACCACGAGAAGGTGAGGATTGGACATTAGGTCAGAAGCCATGGTTGGTTCTCCGCATTTCTTTAAAGGCTATGTGGAGGTATCCTCTCAGTTATACAGCTTTGACCCTTACGCACCCCTTAAATATAATTAAATGAAAGTTAACATTTAGGATGAATGAGGGTGGTTCCATAAGTTTCTGGACTGACAAACTTTTAGAGGTGATAGAAAGAAAACCGTGTCACTTTTCAACATAATCTCCCTTTAGTTCAACACACTTTTCACGTCAATGAATTAACATTTCTATGCCCTTCAAAAAATAGTCTGCACTTTTGTACAGATTTTTAGTGTCTGTACTTTTAGGAAAATGGCCTAAAACAGCATCTTTCATCTCAGTGTTATTTGCAAATTTTCTTCCTCAAAAGTCTTTCTTCAGTTTCAAGAAGAGGAAGTAGTCGCTGAGTGCTAGATCTGGATTGCAGTTCTGGAAGCCACAGTCCTTCATTGTAGCCTTCACAACAATAGCCACGTGGACTGGAGCATTGTCGAAGTAGACAAACACTATGACTCAGCATTCCTCGTCTCTTCTCCTTTAACGGAGTTGCACAATTTGTGCAGGAGTGAAGCATAATATTCTGTATTAACGGTGGTATTCCTTTCCTTAAAGTCAATCAAGAGAATTAATTCAGCAATCCCAAAACATCATTGCCATGATCTTCTTGGTGGGCTGAATGAGCTTGGCTTTTCTCGGCAGTACTTCACCTGGTTAGCATCACTCCATGGATTCCCTTTTGGAAAGAGCATCATAAAGGATCATGGTTTCATCCCCGGTGACAATGGATTCCAGCACTTCTCTCTGATTCCCTTGGCAAAGCTCTAAAAACTTGTGGGAACAGATCACACAATGCTCCTGAATTGAAGAGAGAAGTCGGCACACCCACCTTGCATTGACCTTCATCATGTGAAGCTTCTTGGGAATGATACGAAAGATGGTTGTTACAGAAAGCCCCAATCTGAGATTTCTTTGAGCTTCAGCCATCTCTCATTGAATTTCCTCTGTTATCACTTTCCAGGCCAACCATCACAAGGATCATCTTTGATGCTCTCTTTCTCTTCCTAGGCGAAACTGTTTAGCCCATTCCTTCAAGGTGGAATATAAGGAAAAGCTTCCCCAAAAACACTATCTAATCATTGTTTATAGCACTTCTTTGGTGAAAAACTTTATCACAGTTTACAGTGCAGTACTCAATTATTAACATTACAGTCACTTAGCATACCACATGTTAGTCAAATAAGTGCCTCCAAATGAATGATGCAGGTAGGAGAGAGTTGAAACTGGTACACTAACCTCCCCATAGATAGTGCTATCCGTTATTCTTAAATTTTTGGAAGCTACCTCATATACTAGAATCTGTCTACTCCACTGAATTTTGATTATAATCAGACTATTTGTAATGAAAGAGTAATTGGATGAATGGAATTTAATCAAATTTGGTATTAAGAATCTCAATTAAAATTCATCAAGTGATCTCATTTTTGGTTTCAGTTATATTCTTACCCAGAAATAAGCCTCCACAGCACAATTATGCACAAGTAGTAATTCTACTACTAATAACACACAAGTTGGATTGAATTAAATCAAATCCTCAGTCCATTCCAAGTACTAAGATATCCTATAGGCATCCAGACTTTTTGTGGATTAGATTGACATAAAAAGTATCCACAGTGCATAGACCAAAAATCTCTACATTGAGGCACTGGAATAATGAACGTTATTATGCAAGAATGCTATTGAAAAACACCTTTTATGATTGTTATGGATAATTTGCATACCTGTTTTCCTAAGAAAGGTCTATACCTTTCTCAGAAAAACAGGAATGCAAATTATAAAAGATATGGCAGACGTATGGCACTTTGATACTGTTCTGGCTTAAAACTGAAACAATGTTTTTTTGTTTTTAATATGTAAGCAGGTTTACCACTGTTTATACTATTTACAACTTTTCATGGGCAAGAGTCAAAAAAAAAAGTTGTTTCCATTATGATTATGTTTCTCACATAGCATTTTAAAAGACAATGTCGCACAGCTATTCTATGATAATTATCAGTGAACTTCTTTTCCTTTTGATTCATAGATTGGTCACTGACAACGTCATACAACCTATTTTTCAGAGAAATAATTGCTTTTTTTTTTTGTGATGAATGATGGGAAGTATACGGTATCTGACTTATCAGACACGTCATTTGATTTATCTAGAATATCTGATGATGTCCTTTCCTTTCAGTTCTAGCAAAAAATTGTATTCTAGGATAGATAATGAAAATTAAGAAAGTTGTTCTGACTAACACAGAGCATAAGTCTTACTAGCTATGTTATTGTTGATATCACTATCTTCATATTCAGCATATCAGAATACACAGGGGATTTGAAATAGGAAGTGTTCATTAGTATTGTGCAGGATAAAACTGAATATCATAATGAAATGAAAATTGTAAAAAAGTTTTAAAAATTATCAAAGTTCAGCAGTTTTTAGAAGTTAACTGTAGGCTCAAATATACAAAGATTACTGTTGGGTCCACCAGTCTCATTTTGGCCATAACAGCTAATGTATTGTGCTCATGTATTGAGCACAATACACTGGCTTTGAGAGCAAAGTTAAATGTAGCGGGGTTCATACAGAAGATATTCCAAGCTTTGTTTTGAAACTTTTTTTTTTTTTACTGCTGTATATTCTGAATTCCATCATAGTTTGGAGAAGGCAGAAACTAACTTGATGTTTTGGGTAGTGCAGTTGTTGTGGCTTGTATTATACATTCTATAATATGATTCAGTGCTTTGTTAATAGGTGCTGATTGTCATAGAATCAAATTCTGCTAGTAATAAGAAGATATTCTAATCAGCTTTGTCTACTTATCATGATATTGTAATGGAAGACATGGTTGCTAATGCAAGCATGGATATCACAGGGAGAAGGATCGCTCCCAATTTAAAAGTATGATGGTAAACAAATTGTTAGGTTGATAGCAATAAATGTACAGATAGGAATGTGGAAGATGGTGTTACTTCCAGGTTTTAGGAAGAAAGGTGACTTGCATCAGAGGGAAGAGTACAAACTAGCATCAGAGGGAAGAGTGGTAAAGTGCATACTTGAAAACTATACCTAACAGAGTATTATAGCCATTTAAATCTCTCATTAAGAGTATAAAGGTGGCAAATGCATCATGAAGGTCATTCTGAGAAATATTTATTACTATTTTTATTATCCAAGACTCCATGGAGTCAAAGACTGATCTAGGGGGTCCTTTTATCATACATATGGCTCATTATACCATGCTTTAAACAAACTCAAATTCTCTGCAGACACCACTCTCTCAGGCAAGGCATTCCAATCATTTACAACTCTGCATGAATAAAACACTCCCCTACTCACACCCTCTTTATAGTTTCCAGGGATGACCTCTGGTACTCCCCTGATCTCTCCCTATTTTCTGTAGACCCTCTCCAGCATTGATCATATAACAACCTCTTAATAACTTGGTCTCTTATCATATCCCCCCCCCCCACTTCCTCCTGTCCACCAGACTCTACAAGTTGTATCTTCTCAATCTTTCCTCATATTCGACATTCCAGAGATCAGAAACTACCTTAGTCAGTCACCTCTTGACCCTTTTCAACATCTCTTTGTCCTCCTGAAAACCAGGTGACCAAATATGGGCATGATAGTCCATGTGTGGCCAAATCAAAGCCTTATACAATGGAACAAGAATCTCCCTACTTCTACAAGTCAGTGTCCTCCGCATCGTTCCCAGAAGCCTTTGTGTTGCCTTCCCAATTTTGGCTACGTGTCCCCTAAATTTCAGATCCTTATCCACTATCACCCCCAGATCTCTTATTTCTTCCACCACTGACAATATATCCTCACCAAGCATAAATTCTGCATCCTATTTTTGTTTTCCAAATTTAAAACCTTGCACTTTGCAACATTGAATTCACATCCCCAATCACTCAATTTATTCAAGTCTTCTTGTAAGGCTACATCTTCTCTACTCTTCGTGGTTCGTCCCAACTTTGCATCATCTGCAAACAACTGAATATCTCCATCCAAATCTTCACATCTGAATGTGAAGGCACAGGAATGTGAAGCACAGGACTCTGTGCTTAGTAAAGAAAGCATGGTTGGCCAAACCAGACTGCTCAGGTAAATGGCACCGGATATAAGATTCATGTTCTTGAAGAATGGCTGACCAAAATATAAAAAACTATATGCACAAGGAATCTAGTAGACAAATGTAATGCTTAATGGAGAAAGCTTTTATTTAAGTGAAGAAAGGAGATCTAACATTTTCCTTAAGATAATGATGCCGAGAGGCCTCAGAACTATTGCAAACAATATCTGCACCATGAAAAAAAAAAAAATAGTCACAGCACTGTAATAAGGGATCCTACTCAGAAGTGAACAACTGGCTCTGTATTAGTATTAAGTACTCTTGTTAAAGGGGGAGAGGCATAGATAAAAATGATAACTCCTTCATGGATGGATCAATCTGCAATCCTGTCCTTGTGGATGATAAAATGCAAAATCTTCTCACCTTGTTTTAATACATCTCTAGCAAACAGAAGCAGCATCATGGTTATGTTTCTGCAAGAGGCCCTTAATATCATCCATGCTTTGGCTAAATCTGCAACAATTCCATTATGGGAAGTTATTAGTTTGCATGCTTGTTGGCTTCATCTGGCTTTCAGTTTTGCTTTGGTTTTCTTCCACAGGACTCTCTGCTTAGTAAAGAAAGCATGGTTGGCCAAGCCTGACTACTCAGGTAAATGGTAATGGATATAAGATTCATGTTCTTGAAGAATGGCTGACCAAAATATAAAAAAACTACATGAGCAAGGAATCTAGTAGACAAATGTAATGCTTAATGGAGAAAGCTTTTATTTAGGTGAGGAAAGGAAATCAACATTTTCCTTACGATAACGATGGCGAGGGGCCTCAGAACTTTTGCAAAATGTTCGATGAAGTTTCAAGAATATTGAGACCTAAACACACTTCATGTGATTAGTTTATTGAATTCATGTTAGTTATGCAAAGTAATACTTGTAATAATATTACTTATTAGCGTACAATAGCAATATCTGGATCGATATTGCTTATTTTGCGATATCGATTATTTTTCGTCTTTTCAATATTAAATATTTTTTCATGCTGGATTTACTAACTGCATATTACTATTACAGGATAACGACATAGCCCTACAAACTCACTGCAGTTGGCCATTCTACCGACATGCGATCCGCCGGTGTTATTAGTTATTTACTCTCTGCAAGCCAGTGGCAAAGCGAATGTATCTATTCTGCACAAATACCGAGATCTAAATTACATCACGCTAAATACAGAAAACAGAAACCCTCCAGTTGTAAACCTTACCTTGTTTAAGTTCCAAAGGTGTAACGTTACGAAGATCACCAACTGACGAAAATCCAACTCTGTGCAACTTGAACCGTATATGAGTGGAGATTCTAAATGTAGTAAGACTGCGGTGTTCATCCATTTCTACTTTCTCAATCAAAAGCTCTGAGACTAAAGAAAATGATTTTGAGCCATACCTTGCACCACAATTAATAAGTGTATTCACCGTAAAACATATACACACAAAACGTCCTAGTATCATTCATTCAAATTTGTTATTCCCGCAATTTAACGCGTTTAAACAGTCCTGTCACCTGCCGGGAAGAATATGCTATTTAAATATTATTATTACCTTGTTTAAATTCCAAAGAAGTAACGTTATGACAAACAAAGATAAATTAAATGTTTAGAATTAATATTATTTATTTTATAAATAACATTTAAAATTTATTTTATAAATAACATTTATTGTACAAACATTTATTTCGTTTGAAGGTAAATGTTACTATGGTAACCACTGGCAAATTGTATTTAGCGTTTAAGAAAGTAGAATACTCGTTCCACTTAGTTTTTTATAGAACTTTTCAAGGCATTACAGGTTTCAAATTGGTAATTGAACGAGTGTTGTTTTATTTGTATAGTTTTTTATAGAACTATTATATTATTATAATTACGGATATTTTGCCCGCTTCACTTAATAAACTATTATAGTTTATTAAGAGGAGTAACATGGGAGTTTTCCCAGAAATAATATACATAATATACATTTTTATAGAACTTTTCAAGGCATTACAGGTTTCAAATTGGTAATTGAACGAGTGTTGTTTTATTTGTATATTAATCCTGCACACGAAGTTGCAGAATCTGCAGCATATTACTGCTCTGAATAGGCAGATTTGGATACATGTGATCAGTGGCGCACTTAGGACTTAATCTTGCGGGGGGGGGGGGGTTGAGTAGACGATTTGAGAATACACACTACGCATTGCATATGAGCTATGACTGAGCATCTGCAGTGATCGCCAATACATGATACTCGTGATCTCCTCTGGCCCAGCTCGGGCAAACGAAGTAGCGCCTGAGCACTACTGTGAACGCCTTGCGTTCACAGCGGCCAGGATTCCCGAGTGCTATAGGGTATTCCCACCTTATGTGATCGCTAATTCATAAGTAGCATAGAAATAGAAGACACACAACATACATTTTAAAAAATAATAATAATTTTAATTAGGAAAATATTTTTGGAAATTTTTCTAGTGTTTTTTTCTTTTTTGGGGGGGGGGGAGGGCAGGGCCCCATGGCCCCCCTCCCTGGGTACGCCAATGCATATGATATATCCCAATTGTGAAAAGAGAGAGAGGAGATGCGTTTATGAATTTATCACCTTCATAATCATATTAAATGAAATTCGTTTTTATTTTCCTTTTTTTTTTTGGTGTTGTAAAAAAGTGATAATCTATTATTTTCGCTAGAACTGAGTATTCATTATTCGGCTAAGGTAGCATAGCCAGTGGCTGATTCCAAGGGGGGGGTTAGCTCATGTGTCTCAAGGAATATACCTTATATACTGTTGGATGGTAATTCAAATATTGTAATATTTCACGATATTATGTGCTTTAAATTATAATAAGTAAAAATCTGAAATAAGTTATTTAAAAAAAAAATTAAATTAAACATAAAATGTTATAAAGGAAACGAATTAACTTTACAACTGTCCTTTTTTTCTTAAGAAATACCATCCTTTTTTATGAAAACTAGTTTGGATTTACCACTGCTCCTTCCTCTAGAAAATATTATTCAGTAAAGCTTTAGTAACTTTCAGCACTACTGTCTATCCCACGAACAATTGAAAATGAATACACTAAAACTGTACTGAAGTACATTAAACTGTGCCTGGCTGTTTAACAAAAATTTGCAGAATGAAAAAAGCTTTATGCAGAATAAAAAAAACTACATCCAGGAATGCGTTAGCAGAGCTAATCTCAGGTGGTATGGTCACTTAAACAGAATGGGCGAGGAAAGATTAGCAAAACAAGTGTTCTCTGCCAGGTTGGCAGGAAAACGACCCAGAGGAAGACCAAGATATAGGTGGATTGATACGGTACAAAGTGCCTTAGACGATAGAAATATAAGATCTGATAATGTTGGAGTGATGACAAGTAACAGGCTGATTTGGAGGAAAATTGTAGATAGGAAATTAATAATGATGTAATTTTTTTTTTTCATGTAGTACTATCATATCCTGTACACCCCTTGAGGGTACATGGCAGGAATTTGATGATGATGATGATGATGATGAAAAAGCTTTAAGGAGTGGAAGGAGGGTAAGATAGCCATTGCATAAGCGTGGTAATAGAATTGAGGCATTTCTTCTGTTGACAATTTTGAGAAAGCAGTAAGAGATCATAATTGAGATGTGAGGATAATATCATCCATGAGTATCAGCACTGATTTGGTATGGGGTGCTCTTCTTTATGATAAACTGTGAAAGCAGCTTGTGACAGTGTCATGGTATGAGAAACTACATGGTAGATGAATTAGTAGTGCATGAGAAGTGGTCAAGAGGTGTTTGAAGGAAGCAACAACTGACTGCATTTCCACAGTAATGACAATTAATTGCTTTAGTGTAAAGTGGATGAAAAAAGCTTTAAAACATTAGCTAGATAAAAAGAATATATTATGGAACCTTTATTGTGTGAAATGTGATAAGCAGTCATATGAGCAGTATGAAGAACAGGCAAGGGCAGTGATAATCACAGTAAGGCAAGTGAAATCAGAATATTATTATTATTATGTGACACCTCCAGGGAGTCCAAAGACTCATCGAGGGAGAGTGTGCCAACAGCATAGAATATGAGAAGTTCACTGAACAGGTTAAAGGAAATCTGAGAGAATTCTTTTGCTATGTGGTGAGTGAAAGTAGAATTATGTTGGTAGAATAACAGATGGCAAAAAGTGGTGAATGCACTAGAAATAGCTGAGCTATTAATAATCATTTTGGTAAGATATACAATCTAGACAGACCCATTAATTCTCTAGAAGCCGAGATAGATATGATGAAAGGATAGATATGGAAGACATAGAGGTGTCGAATATATTACAAGAGCTTGATGCTAACACAGCAGGGAGTTTGCATGAGATATCATCATGCATGCTAAAGAAGTATGTTAGAGAATTAGCTGCTCTTAACATAGTTTAACTTGAATGTCAACACAAACCTGATTCCTAATGAGTGTAAGGATCGCATGATAATTCTATTATATAAGGGCCAAGTTGGAACTGATGCTGCCTATTATAATTGGCAGCATCAGTTCCAGAGATACATATAGGTCTATAATTACTCCAGAGATATCGATGGTTCTATACACCCATCTATCTCTAGAGTACATAGTATAGAAACTGTTGAGAAATTTCATCCAAAGATGAGTGGATGAGATGCTGATCTTTTCAAGAGGATAGCAAGGCATTGTTAAAGTTAGGTCTTGTTTTACCAATCCGTCATGTTTTACAGAGTGATAGTGGAGTTGAATACAGAATGGATACACAGAATGATCTGAATATTATGCTATTATGCATCAAGAACATTAATTTATTATCTTTCTCAACTTTTCTTCATGAGCAAACAGTTGGACATTATTCACTACAGACATTCTGCACTGTCATTAATATACATATTGAACAGTGGTTCAAGGACAAAAGCATGTACAACTTCTCCATATATTACTTCTCCTAATAGAAATGGAAGGATACAGTATTTTTCGTGAAGATAGAAAGGGCAGGAAGGGAGGAGGTGTGTTGCTGATGATGGCAGAGGAATTAAGTCCACATAAGGTAGATATGAAAGGGGAAATAGTGGCAATGGTTTTGAGGCAGTGTGGTGTAATGTGGAGGTTGAGAGGAAGACATATTTAGTTGGATGTTGCTATAGGACTTCCACATTCCCAGGTTTATACGTTTTTGAAGAAATGTATAAACAACTTGGATTAATGAACAAAGGAAGGGTAATTATTATGGGTGATTTTAATTATGGTGGTATAGATTGGAATGAAGAGATAGCATTTGGGAATAAGGAAAGTGAATTTCTTGAGTTCTTGAGAGAAAACTATCTCAGGCAGCACGTAAAGGAAGGCATGCGAGAATCAAGAGTTCTAAATCTGATCATTTCATCAGAGGATGTAATTGTTAGAGGTGTTTCACATTTTCCTCCAGTTGGTGAAAGTGATCATGAAGTAATCACCTGTGTTGTGGCTAGTCATATGCAGGCTTTTGTGAGGAAAGGATATATGTGGAATTATGAGGCTGGTGATTATGACAAGCTTAGGAGACAACTTCGAGCTATAACTTTGAACGACTAGTTCAGCGGTAGTGAAATAAATGCTGCATGGGAACTTATAAAGAAATACATAACAGCATCAATGTATGAATGTATCCCAAAGGCTGAATAAGGTAAGTGTAAAATGGATGAATGTGGAGCTTAATCATGAAATCTGGAAAAAGAAAGTACTTTTGAGGAGGTTCAAGATGAATAATGGTAATCAGTCACATGAAGAATGTAAAGAACAAGCCAGGAGAGTGACTAAGTTAGTAAGGAAAACAAAAGTAGACTAATAGCAGATGGCAAATCAGGCTAAGAAAAACCCTAGAGAGTTTTTTAGATATGTGGCAAGTAGAAGGAAGAATGATCATGGAAAGATGAAATTAAGGGATGAAAGTGATAGAATGGTAACTGCTGCAGAAGACATTGTTGAGGTATTCAGTGATCAATTTATAAGTGTGTTTCATCCTGATCAGTGTGGATTCATGAGGAACTTAAATGTAGAGGACATAGGAGAGGATAGCTTAATTGTGAGCAAGCATGGAGGTATTTGAGGAAATAAATAACCTTGATGTTAATAAGGCGATAGGATTTGATGACATATTATCATGCATCTTAAGGGAATGTTTCAGGGAAATGGCAGTAGCATTTGCATGCCTGTTTAATAAGAGTTTTGCAACAGCACAGATTTCAAGGGAGTGGAAGGAGGGTAAAATTGTCCCACTGCATGAGGCTGTAGCTTCAAATTATAGACCGGTCTGTATATCTGGAGTTGTGATGCAGGTCCTGGAGAGATTGGTGAGAAGTAGGATACAGAAATGGGTTGATAACAGCAGTACTCTCTGCGGTTATCAGCATGGGTTTGTTAAGGGGAGATCATGTTTCACTAACTTACTTATGTATTATAACAAGGTGACAAATACCTTGGACTGAGGAGATGCATATACAGTGGTATACTTGGATTTTGCAAAGGCTTTTGATAGACTGCCTCATGACAAGCTCTTAAATAAATTGAAACAGATGGGATTGGATAACAGACTTCTGTGTTGGATCAGTGACTGGCTGACAGATAGGTATCAGAAAGTTGTATATGCGGGTGCAGTATCTCGAAAGAGAAAGGTCATTAGCTGTGTGCCGCATGGATTAGTTTTGGGGCCACTGTTGTTCAATTTGTATGTTAATGATATTGGGTCGGGTTTAACTAGTGATATCCAGCTGTTTGCAGATGATGCAAAACTGGGGAGAGCAAAGCACAGTCAGGCTGATGTTAATGCCCTACAAGAGGACTTGAATAGATTGCATGAATGGGCAGGTAAGTGGAACTGTCAGTTCAATGTTGCCAAATGTAAGGTTTGAGATTTCGTAAGCAACGATGGGATGCAAAGTATACACTTGGTGGGGAAACTTTATGAGAATTAGAGGAGATGAGAGATCTAGGAGTGATGTGGACAAGGACCTGAAATTCAGGGGCCACATTGCACAAGTTGTAACGACATCGCATTGAATAATGCAATGATCCGGAGAAACCTGACATGCAGAAATAGGTTATGATTCCATTGTATAAGGCCTTGATCAGGCCTCATATGGATTATGGTGCACAGATTTGGTTGCCAGGTTTTCATGGTGACGAGGATATATTGGAAAGGGTACAGAGAAGATTCACAAAGGTAGTCAGTGGTCTTTGGAATGTGGAGTACGAGGACAGATTGAGAGAATGCAAGTTGCAGAGCCTCGTGAATAGGAGGAAGAGGAGGGGGATATGATTGAGACATATAAGCTAGTCAGGGGTTGTTATCAGGTAGACATGGAAGAGATTTTTCACAGAATGGGAGATGGGAGTAGAACAAGAGACCATTGCTGGAAACTGATAAATAGGGTGTAATCAAAGGAGTGAGAAGCAGGTTCTTTGCATGGAGGGTGGTTGGTGAGTGCAATGCATTGCCTGAGGGTTTTGTGGATGTGGACACATCGAATCAGTTTATTCAATGTGTCCACGCATTGATTAAACTGATTCAATCAATTGATTAAATTGATTGAATCAGTTTAATCAATTCTGATTTAACTGATCAGAATTGATCAATCAGTTTAATCAGAAACTGATCAGAATCGATTGGATGAGCATTGTATGCAATAGTGAGTACCTCCCACGATGAGTCTCTGACTCCATGGAGGTCAAATGTTAATAATAATAATAATAATTACTTTCTAATACTTTTGTCATTTGGCCACTCTCCTATCTGTATCATAAGCTTATTTTACATTTCAGTTTTATTTGAATTTGGGCTGCTGGCCAGAGATTTTGTCTGTTGGCCATGATTGTGTGTGTGTGAATGTCAATTGAAAGCAGGATGCATGGAGAGAGAAATAGAACTGCTGAGAAAAGAGATGGAAGGAATGAAGACTGAGTTGAGAACAGTAAATTATTATCATAATTATTTATATGTATACTCCATGAAGTCAAAAGACTCATCATGGGAGACTCGCACTATCCATTAACACAATACCTAACATATATCTCCTTAAACTTATTCACTGTTGGGGCACTAACAACCACTTCTGGCATTTCCTTCCATTCATTCACCACTCTCCAAGTAAAGAATCTATTCTCCACACCCTTACTAACTACACTCTTGGACAACTTCTAAGTGTAATCCCTTATTTCTCTCCTACTCTCCATGTGGGAAAAATTTCTTTTCTGTCAATCTTATAGAATCCCTTTAGTAACTAAGTTTCTATCATATCCTTCCCTCCCCCTATGCCTGTCAGCTAAACTTTGCAACCCACACACCTTCAATCTATCCTCATAGAGAAGATTCCATAGACTTGTCACCAGTTTGGTTACTCATCTCTGGATCGATCCTCTTTGCCACCTCCTAATCCCCAAGAAATGCATGTGATCAAATCTGTGCACAGTGGTCAACATGTGGCTGAATCATAGTTTTATAAACAGGGATAATAACCTCCCTGTTTTTACTTGTCATTGTGCTCTTCAACATTCAAATAATCAATAATCCTCTGAGCTATTTTGCCAACTCTTGCAATATGTCCACAGAATTTCAAATCTCTCTCACCCCCAGATCCCTAGTCTCATTAATTTCCTGTAAACTAGTACCATCAATATGTTCTGAAGCATGTAATCTTTTCATCCCGAAGTGCATTAACTTACATTTTACAATATTGAATTGATAACCATTGTCCCTTACTCGCACTGCCAACTTATTTAAATCATCGTGTAAGATATATACATCACCTTTATCAACTATTGTCCTCCCCAGTTTTGCATCATCATCAGCGAATAACTGAATATCCCCCCCCCCAGTTCTTCTGGTATATCATTAATGTACAAATTAAAGAGCAGTGGCCATAGCACAGAGCCCTTGGGCACACCAATAGTCACATTTTCCACTCCACCATACACCACTCTCTGATATCTGTCTGTCAGCCACCAAACTCATATCCATTCTCATTTGCTCCAAATTATGTAATAATTTTCCATGCAGTATTCTGTCAGATGGCTTTGCAAAGTCCAGTGGTATCATAGTGTACCCTTGGGCTAGAGAGTGATGGTTTTTCTGATGGCCATGATGGGCAAGATGTGTGGAGAAAGAAATAGAACTGCTGAGAAAGAAGATGAAAGAATGAAGACTGAGTTGAGGAGGATAAATTACTATTATTATTATTCTTTATATGAGGCGTATGAGAGGCTGGAGAGCAGGTGTGTGAAAAAGAAGAGAGGAAGGTGAAAGAATGGAAAAGACAAGGAAAGAGAGGAAGCTGGAGAAAGTTAAAAGAGTATAGAAGCAAGGGGCAAAGAGATGAGAGGAAGGAGGCAAAGTGGGAGAAAAAAATGAAAATAGAGAGAGAGAGAGAGATTGGAACAAAGTCAGGGATGCTGATGAGGGAAGAATGAATAAATCTGTATGGAGTATCATGATTGGAGATGAATGACCTGAGGGGAAGCATGAATTGTGTAGCACAAGATATGAGATTGATGTTGGGATAGCACATCAGAAATGTGTCATAGGAAAAACAGTGAGTATGTTACTCCATTATGATTATGCAGAATGGAGGAGAAGAGCAGTGATAACAAATAAGATAGTGAGAATATTTAGGAAAAGAGGTCTGTATTGGAAATGTGTTGAGTACATTCTGTGTGGACACGGATTACATTTGAATGCAGAATACCCAGCCATTTAGAGAAACTGTTGTTTTCTGTTGCATCAGGGTAGGGAAACTAGAATTCCAGGGATGAAACATAGCATGGATGGCCTTATATGGATATAGTGGCTTGAGAAATGAGAGGGTGTACATTAAATGACATTGCAGAGCAAATTGGAGTATGAGGGGAGTAATAATGACAATAAGATTACTGACAATGCACTAGTTTTTTCTGTATATAAATCGTAGGGGTGTTAGGAATAAATGGAATGAGTTTGTAATAGTGATTGACTCGGTCACTCCAAAGATTGTTGGTATGAGTGAAACTTATTGAGAGTTTATTTTTTACTTGATTAGACTATAATAAGTTTATTTTAATCCTTTATTCAAGTGAGCAAACAATTGCGCCTGAAAGTATCTTCAGGACTGAGCTAAGGTGGTGCAACACCAAGGCAACTCATGGCAAAGGTGGAGAAAGCTATCATCACTCCTATCTCAGTATCTCCCATAATGCAAAGCACACCTCCTTTAATAATAAGGTTGTACACCTTTTAGCAACTCCTATAGATGGGAATGTCCTCTCATTGCTTCTGCCTTGGTGTCTCCACTACTGGGCCTAGCTTCCACTGATGAGACCTTAATAGAGGTCGAAACCGATATGGGTAGTGGCCCTTGCCTTAATGCATAGCATTACACATATCCACAAGGAGATGTGCTTTGCATTATGGGAGATACTGAGATAGGAGTGATGATAGCTTTCTCCACCTTTGCCATGAGTTGCCTTGGTGTTGCACCACCTTAGCTCAGTCCTGAAGATACTTTCAGGCCAAACTTTGTTTGCTCACACTTGGATAAAGGATTAAACTAAACTTATTATAGTCTAGCCAAGTGAAAAATAAACTCTCAACATCTTTCTCTGAATCTGGAGTAATTTAATAATAAGGTTGTACACCTTTTGGCAACTCCTATAGGTGGGGATGACCTCTCATTGCTTCTGCCTTGGCGTCTCCACTACTGGGCCTGGCTCCCACTGATAAGACCTCAATAGAGGTCGAAACTGGTATGAGTAGGTGGCCCTTGCCTTAATGCATGGTATTACACATATCCACAAGGAGATGTGCTTTGCATTATGGAAAATACTAGATAGGAGTGATGATAGCTTTCTTCACCTTTGCCACGAGTTGCCTTGGTGTTGCACTACCTTAGCTTAGTCCTGAAGATACTTTCAGGCGCAAACTTTGTTTGCTCACACTTGGATAAAGGATTAAACTAAACTTATTAGAGTAAAACTTAATTAACTGAGGACATTCTTCTAACAGTAACAGAAATCAAAGGAGCATATTTCAGCAGGATAGGAAATATAAACATGATGGTGGAGTGTTAATCATGATAAGAGATGAATTGTGACCTCTCAGGGTGGAGAATCACAATGCAAATAATGGCTTTGAGAGTAATATGGTGTTAGATAGATGTTTATAAGACAGTATATTTAGTGGATGTTGCATTTCCAGGGAATATAGATGGTGATGAGCTGGAATTAGACAAATTAGTTTGGCAAGTGCAAAGTGAGTGATCATTATGAAGGTCTTTAATTGTAGTAGTATAACTGCTATAGTTAAGGGGGTAGCAGAGGGGAGTAATAGGTAGTATGCAGTGTTAAGGGAACTGAATTTTTGGATTTCTTTAGAGAGTAACTGCATTAGGCAGCATGGTGGATGTAGCATGAGGATAATAGAGTTTTGGATTTGTTAATAGCATCATAGGAACTGATTGTGACTGAGAGGTCATGCTTGCTCCCGTTTAGAGAGAGAGACCATGTAGTTCTGACTTGGAGGATGAATAACCATGTATAAGTATCAAGCAGATGACATTTATGTGGAATTATGAGGCAGACAACCATCAGACTAAAAAAAACCAGTTTGCATTAATACAATGGATGAAAGAATTTGAAGGAAGAAAAGTGAGTATTGCATGGGAGATACTTAAGAAAAAATTGTTGATAGCAATGGCATATTATATACCTCAAGTGAAGAATATAAAGCAATTCAGTCAGATGGATGATAACATAAATTAAAGAGGAATTGCAGATGAAAAAGAGATTATGGAAGACATTATAAAGAGAGTGGAGTACAGTTGCATGAGGAATATAAGGCTCAGGCGAAAAGTGACTAGAATAGTAAGGAGAGAAAAATTAGAATATGAAAGGAGAATAATGCTGCAAATACCAAGGAGTTTTTTGCTATGTATCAAGTGGAAGGAGGAAAAATGATTGTGGGCAGATTACTTTGCTTCATGAAGATGGGACTTGGTTGACCAATACAGATGACATAGTTGAACTATTTACCATGGATAAGAGGAACCCTACTTTTTCGAACCCAAAATTAAGAAATCAATATTTTAAACATAAAACAGAACAGATTTGATATTTTTTTAAATATTCATATTTAGTAATTAGGTATTATTTTTTTCCCTTTATTTCCATGTTCTTTTGCATAATTAATGACTTTTAAATTGATTTTGAAGAATATGATGATCGTTTTTTATTTTCAGGCATTTTTATGGGCTAGTGCTCAAAATATTGTAAATGCATTAACTTACCCTGCCAACGAGTTGGAGACGTGTGAATGCTTTCAGAGTTCTGATTGGTTTATTCAGAATTAGCTGTTAGTGATGTCAGTCAACAGAGTTAACAAAGGCTAGTGATTGGCAGAAGTCTGTTTGTGGAGACAAGGTACTGGCAGTTTCGCCACAGCAACCACGGGTCTCTCAACTGGTTACCCCCTGTGTATAATACGACCCCCAATTTTTGTTCTAAAAATTTTAGAAAAAAGTATCGTCTTATACACGGAAAAATAAAGTAAATTTTTTTCACATTTGATGTCCATAGATGCTGTATGGTCACTCCTGTACCTCACTGGGTTATTGGGAATGAAGTCATCTGCTAGAATAAGTGGTTGCAGATTCCCTTTCCACATAGAGTTAGTAGGACAATCACAAACAACCATGCCTATAGCTGGATTCGAACCCACAGCCTCTTGGCTGAAGAGCAGATCAGAGTTGTCTATTTGGAGAAAAAGACCATAGAAGGAAGTGGAGTTCCACAATGTGATCGTAATGGGATCGTTTTTTTTTTCAGTAATGGGATCGTTACTGTCAATTATTATGTCAATGATATTGTCACTGGAGTACTGAGAGATATTCAGTTGTTTGCAGATAATGTGAAACTTGCGAGAGTTATTAGTAATAGTGCTGATGTTTTGGCTCTTCAAGAAAATCTGAACAAGCTGGGATGGTGAGCAAATGAATGGGGATGTCATGTAACACAAAAAAACTTGAAAGAGTATCATGCATATAATCAGAAGCATATTTTATTCTGCTATTTGTATCAGATATTCTAGATTTGAACAAGATTAATGTAGAAGAGATTTTTTATACAGTGGAGAGAGTGAGAAGAAAACAAAAGGCCATCTATGGAATGTGTATAAGAAAGATGTGGATGAAGAAGTGAGAGTTGGCATTTTGCATTTGGCGTTTTGCATGGGGTTGGTGAGTGAATATATGGTTTGAGTTTGTGGCTAGTGCAGGAACAGTAGATGAGTTTAAGGTAGGATTTGATGAGCATTTATAGCTAGATAGTACTAATCTTTTACTGTATGTCTGACTTTTAAAGATATAAGTACACTCATACCTCGTTATACGGCCGAGATACGTTCGTGGAAAGTCGGCCGCAAAGCGAAATGCTGCATGAATCATTTATTTGGTAAGATCTGTTCCAATTTTATAAAAAATAGAAAATCATTGGGTTTCTGGTTGAAAATGCATTTTTTATTTCATTTAAAATATCGTTTACATTTGTTATTAATAAAAACAAAAATATAATTCTATAATACTAATAAAATAAAATGAAATAAAACACAAATAACAAATGAACGTTTTTTTTTTTTAATTTTCAAATTAGTCTGATGACGAATTGCACAATATCACTTCGTTAGTGGCACCATCTGTTGTCTGAGGACCCGGTTTAAAAAATTTGTCCGTTTGTTGTATTGAGTCCCTTTTCTTTTCTTTTTGCAATTCTTTGTAGCAGTTAATAACTGTGTTAATGTCATGAGAAACTTTGGTGAGTCGGTGAGTTCTTCATTAGGATCGTTTTGAAGTAGGATGTTTATTCCTTGTTCAAAATGAGTGAGCGCATTTGATAAATCCTTTGAGGTTAATTGTTGGCAAACAACTGGCTCTTGTTGTTTCTCATTAAATGTACAGTTTGTTTCTAACTGTATTAATTCTTCGTTAGAAAGTGGTTCTCTATCAGCATATAGCGAATCAATTACATCACGTTCTTCCACATCCTCAAAACTAACTTCATTTGCTAAGTTCAATATATTTTATCAGTAGTATGGGTGGCACTTCTTATAAGATCAAGATAAGATAAGGAATCCTGACGTGATTGGTTGTTCATATGATGATGTCATTGTGTGTGACATCATGAGTTTGGGATGTTTGGAATTTCCCTGGGGGCATATGTGTCTGTGACGTCAGTTTTTGTGTTTTGGTTCGTGTATGCCATTGTAGGTGATGGTTCGAGATAAGGATTCGTGTCGTGATTGGTGGGGAAATTTGAACAAGATCAAGATAACATAAGGAATTGTGTCGTGGATGTCTGTTGTTATCAGATGAAGATAAGTGACGTAATTTGCTAGTTGTAAATAAGTGACGTTATTGTTTTGAATGGAAAAGGAAGATATATTAGTGGGTAAGGATTTGTGGCATGATTGGTGGGACATTATGAACAAAATAGGGGTAGGGTGAATGGGTGAAGCGACTTCCATGTTGTGGATGTGTGTTATTGAGTTGTAGATAAGTAAATGGTATGCATATGGCATTATGGGTGATGGATAGTAATAAGATAGAGATTGGAATGTTGAGAATTTCACTGGGGTCCTCATCTGTCAGGGACATCACGTGGTATGTTTGGTTCGCATATAGCATTGTGGATGTTTTTTGATATAAGGAATTGTGACATTATGTGTTTGCAAAAAATCTGGGGAACATATGTCTCTGTGACATCACATGGTGTTTTGGTGTGCCTGTGGACTTGGATGATGTTTTGAGATATGATATCTTGGAATTTCCCAGGGTGACAAACATTCGTCATTGTCGTCAAGTTTTGTGTTTGGTTGTCTATAGATGGCAGTACTAATTTTCCAATACAGTTTGGGGTATTTCTTTCCTGTTAAAAGACTATGGGAATTCATAGAGTAGAGTAGAGTCTAGATGGCAGCAGGTTTAGGCTTTTCTGAATAATTTAATTATATGCTGGTGTCCCTCAACCACAATTTTTTTTTTCTCATATACAAAACTCTTCCAAATATTTTGATTTGTCTACATTAAGATCTTAAACTTCATTGCTTTTGCTAATTAAAGTTATCTTTTTTTACAAAATGTTTGACTTGGTATTTTTAGTTTACAGTCAAGAGAAAAACAAAATGGTATTTTAAAAAAATAAATTAAAATAAACAGAGACTTAAATGTATTTCTAGACTACATACAAATTTGTATGTAGTCTAGAAATTCTAATGATAATTTAAATTACTTACAGTCTTTCAGAATGCAAATGTTCCAAAAAAGATCTTCTAAATGCGAATATTCCAAAAAAGATATTCCAAAATAGTTGAATTTTATATCCACAGCACAACACATACTCACACATGATTTGAAAGAACAATATTTCTGTAAATAACCAGAAAATCTAGTTGACTACATCCTTTAGATTTCCTTCCCACAGTGCTCATGTTTTCCCAAGCTATCTGTCCCCAATGACATCATAGTATTGAGGCTACCTGTGACTTCCTGTTTTTGGAATTCTGGTAGATTTGTTATTAGGGACTCGTGTTTTTTTTTCTCTATTTTACTTTAAAAATCAGTTAACTACATTTTTCTAGCCAGAATAACTGAGCAATTAATAAATAAAAATAAATAACTGTGTGTGAATTCCCCCCCCCCCACACACACACTGCTTATATTTTCATTAGTCTTTCTTGAAGAATACTCATTAATTTTCGGTCTTAGTTTCGTTACTCTTTCAGTTTCCCACGGTGACTAAGTAGAGGCAACAATTTTCCATTAACTCAACATGTCTTTTCCTGACTAATATCCGCCAAAATTAGCTTCTCTAGAAGCCTAGAGATGCGATTTTTTTTTTTTACAATAATTAAACAGAATTGCATTAAGGTATAATGTTATGAATTTTATATATCAATTTGTAATCAGAATAACTGAGTAAAGTTTCACTGTGGAAAACAGAACAACAGCACACATTTTTTTTCATTAAGTTACTAATGCATATTTTATATTTTATATTGCTCACATATTAAATCACCAAATGCTAACAGTCACACTTTAATTCCCAAGCTCTGAACTAACTTACTTCTGTAACTGAAAGTTATTTTTCTTTCTTTGGTATTAGTGAGTTAAGTAACGAAAATGAGAAAAAGAAGATTTTTTCACATTCCTAACTAAACAAAAATTAAGACATTAAACTTAACACGTGTCTGAAAGCAGGGTTACCATATTTCTTGAAAACAATATGCAACAAAAAAAAAAAAAAAAGAAAGAAAGAAAAATTGTAAAGAAAAATAAAATGTTTACCTTCAAATAAATATTATCACAGCAAGCAAGAAATTCATCAGCTTTTCAAAGTTTTCAAATACATACCCATATTGTTTTCATCGTTTGGTATCATTTAATTGAAGAACATATTTGACTATTGAGTTCGGTTAATGTTTTTTGATTTTTCTCTTCCAATGATGAGTCTTATTTGATATATACATGTTGATATACTTGTTCCCTGCATGCTATGATCCCATTTTACAAACTTTTTAAGAGTTTAGTAACTTGATGGGTTAAAATATTTAATGTCCCTGTCTGTAAACAACCAAATTAGAATAGTCGTATAGTCAGAATTTGGTATAACTGCTTTTTTTTCCAGTCTGGTGAAGATATCTACAGATGTAGTATCAAAATTGTTACCTTTTAGTTCATTTGTACTTTATTCACAAAACTACAATTCCGTTATTTGCTTTGGTCTCTGTTTTTAATTCCCTCAACACTAGAATGTATGGGTGGTAATGTTGTGAAATAAGTTTCAATTCGCACTCAAGTCACTTGATTTTATCTGCACACTATGATACCTTTTATCTACAGCAATCTTTTTAAGAGTTTTAGTAATGTATTGGGTTAAAATATCTACGCTCTGTAAAATAACGAAATTCAAACAGTAGTACTTAAAGTACGACTGTTTTTTGTGGTCTGTTTGAGGTATCTACAGATATAATAACAAAATTGTCACTTTTCAGGTGAAATATTCTCCACTAAAATTCTGGCGATTATTTTAATACCCGATTCCTTTTGCTTCCAAGCACTGACACAGTTTCTTGAAATATCTGAGGAAATGTATGAACAAATAAGACTTTTAATTCACTGAGTGGATTTTCGAAAAAAAAAGTCTGGTTAGTTTGTTGCATGAAATTGCACAAGAAAAAAAAATGGTCTTACTTAAATTTGTATAACACATCAACGACACCCAATTTGTTCATTTAAATTTACACATTTTATTTGAGTGAAATATTATTTACAAATTGTATTTATGGAATCTAACATACAGAAAATAAATAAAGTGAAAAATACAATCTATTTTTTGTTCCTTAATCTTCTTATTGTTAAATTTCCGCTATTGCTCAATGGTTCTTCCATTGAGAAACAGCAGAAATTTCTCATTTCAAAACATGAGATGAGAGTCACATTATCAAAAACCACATGATGGCAATTCCATAAGTTAATTTTCATTTGGTGATCGTTGGGAATTTATTACTGTAGTAAAATTAAGGGGTGCATATTTATTTTTTTAAACCAATACATATATTTCTGAGCATTATTAAAAGCCCAGAATGTTTCTTTATGTTTCCAAAAGCATTTAAAAGTACACGTTATGTTTTCACGTTTTGGGCATCCAATTTCATTTAAATCAAGAACACGTCTTGCTATTAACCTCGTTAATGTTTTTGATTTTTCCCTTCCTTTGGCGAGCATTATTTGATATTTGTATGTGATTCTATCATCCAATTTCTTAGTTTGTCCAGAGATAGTGAACCAATTTCCCACTGCAGCTGATGGTTATATTTTATTAACCAAGAATTCTGTTTTTTAACTCTTTCAGGTAATTCATTCCAACTACAAGGTGATTTTGTCAATGCATATCTTAAAATAATTCTATCAGAAATACAAATTTCTTTAGGAAATAAATTTGAAGTCTTGTTCAAAAGAAATTGACAAATAATTATACCAATGATAACTGAAAATTCGTATTTTTCACCTGCTGTCGATTTTTCATATTTGTTTTCCTTCATTCTTCTTACATTACTTCATATGGCACCATAAATAAATATTTATTTATTATTATTATTATTTCACTGATTATTTGCTCTGATCTTATTAAATTTTCTTATTAACAATTAAAAATTTTCACAAAGAAACTTTCAAAGAATTTTGTGACTCACCCATTATTTTTACATTAACGGACACAAAACACCACAGCACGATACAGCAGCTGCAGTGGATGAACTGCAGCTGCTGTTAAGTCCAAAGTCACTCAACTTGATTGTTTTTCCTTTCAGTACTGTTTATCTTACCCAACCCTATCCTGACCATTCCTTCAAAAATGAACCTTTCGTGCAGATGACTCGACAACATGTTTTCGGATGCTTCTGGATATACTGTTGATGTGTTTTTATCTTACTTTGTGTGGGGTAAGGTAAAATTTCTATTTGTGTTATCTGGAGAGTACAAACCTTTTTTGTATACCAAACTCGAAGAGTTTAAGTCACGTTTTTAGGTTAAATTATCTGCTGTCTGTAAAACCACCAAATTTTAACAGTTCGGATTTTCAATTATGTGAACTAAATGTTTACAGATAACTCAAACAATGTCAATAGGTAGCATTAGACAATTTCTAAAATAATTAATTACATGGATATCAGTTTTCACCCCCACATTCTTGGCATTAATTTCACAGTAGTGATTATTTTTACAATAATTAAACAGAATTGCATTAAGGTATAAAGTTATGGATTTAACCACCTTACCGCCCATTATGGATCAAATACGCATCCTGATAACTTTCATATCCATCTATATTTCAATGTAATATCAGTGGTATTACAGTTTTAATATGCACTTCGCATCCATGGTAACTTGGACATATATAAATACGTCCTAGCCAGTAGCATGGTTAAATATCAAATTCTAATCAGGATAACTGAGTAAAAACTTCACTGACAACAAAAAGCACACATCGTTGTTCATTTAAGTTTACAAATGCATATTATATTTTGCTGAAATACTATTTACAAGTATATTCACAGAGAAAAATTCGAAGCATGTAATTACCTAAAAATAGTTCACAATATTTAGTTTACACTCTCAACATTTTCTAAAGAGTTCCATAAAGAAAATTTTCATTAATCACTGTTTCTTGGTTACATTAAATTAAAATAGCTGGTCACGCAAAAGAGTTTTTAGATAAGAAACCATGGTAAGCACATCTCTTGAGGGAATTAAAAACAGAGACCAAAGCAAATAACGGAATTGTAGTTTTTTGAATAAAGTACAAATGAACTAAAAAGTAACAATTTTGTTACTACATCTGTAGATATCTTCACCAGACTGGAAAAAAAAACAGTTGTACCAAATTCTGACTATACGACTATTCTAATTTGGTTATTTACAGACAGGGACATTAGATATTTTAACCCATCAATTTACTAAACTCTTAAAAAGTTTGTTGTAGAAAATAAAAAGGTATTGTAGCATGCAGAGAACAAGTATATCAACATGCATGTATCAAATAATACTCATCATTGGAAGAGAAAAATCAAAAAACATTAAACGAACTTAATAGCCAAACCATTTCTTCATTTAAATGATATTAAATGATGAAAACAATATTGGTAGGACTTTTAAAACTTTGAAAAGCTGATGAATTTCTTGCTTGCTGTGATCATAAATAGTTATTTGAAGGTAAACATTTTATTTTTCTTTACAGTTTTTCTTTCTTTCTTAATTTCTTTCTTTCTTTATTTTCATTTTGACATGGGTAGGAATTTCAAAACTTTGAAAAGCTGATGAATTTCTTGCTTGCTGAGATCATAAATATTTATTTGAAGTTAAATATTTTATTTTGTGTACAATTTTTCGTTCTTTCTAGCTTTCTTTCTTTCTTTCTTTCTTTTTTTTTTTTTTGATGGTTAACATTGCTGCATATTGTTTTCAAGAAATATGGTAACCCTGCTTTCAGACACGTGTTAAGTTTAATGTCTTAATTTTTGTTGAGTTAGGAATGCAAAAAAATCTTCTTTTTCTCATTTTCGTTACTTAACTTACTAATTATTATTATTATTATTATTATTATTATTATTCCTGATACCTCCAAGGAGTCCGAAGACTCATCGCGGGAGGACATCTTCAACTGTCTCTACACCTTACCTCTACTACGAATCAACGCCATCTGCTGCCCACCTCCAACACCACCACAACTGGTAATTTTTTTTGTCTGTAAATTGCGTGTGTTCTGAAGGGCCAATTTGTATGTATGCGGGATGAAAAACCCGAGTTTCCGGGAGAAAAAACCCTGCTACCTCCGTATGAGATCGGCTAACTCACCATCGATTGAAATCGACCAGATAAAGATTCCTCCCATCGTGACGAGAATCGAACTGCTAAAGAAAGAAAAATAAATAAAGTTCGGTTACATAAGTAAGTTCAGCGCTTTGGAGTTAAAGTGCGACTGTTAACATTTGGTGATTTAATATGTGAGCAATATAAAATATAAAATATGCATTTGTTATTATTATTATTACGGGTATCTCCATGGAGTCAGTAGACTCATCGCGGGAGACCCAAACTAGCAAAACAATATCTGTCATATCTCTTCTTGAATTCATTTACAGACGAAGAGCTCACAACTAAGTCAGGCAATGAATTCCACTCATTCACCACTCTCCAGGTAAAAAACCTTGTTCTGACACCTTTGTTAACCACACTCTTCTTTAATTTCCAGAGATGACCTCTTGTTCTTCCATCACTATCACACAGCTGAAACATTTCCCCTGCATCAATCCTATAAAAACCTTTTTAGTAATTTGAATGTTTCTATCATATCCCCTCTTCTTCGCCTATCAACCAATCTCTGCAATCCACAAGCTCTCAATCTATCAATGTAGGGAGCATTTTTTATATCACTCACCAACTTGGTCACTCTTCTCTGAACCCTCTCCACAGCCTCCTCATCTCCAAGGAATCCAGGTGACCAGACCTGAGCACAGTAATCCAAATGTGGAAGTATCAATGCTTTATAAAGGGGAATAATAACCTCTTTATCTCTGGATGTCAGTGTGTTCCTCAACAACCAAGTAATCCTATGTGCAATCTTGGACACCTTAGCAATGTGTCCTCTGAACTTCATCTCCCTATCTACCAATACCCCTAAGTCCCTAGCCTCATCAATCTCTTGGAGTACCTTTCCATCGATGTAGTACACAGCTGGTAATCTTTTAATCCCAAAATGCATGACTTTACACTTTTCCACATTGAACTGACATCCATTTTCTTTTGCCCATTTTACCAGCTTATTTAAATCCTCCTGCAAACTTTCAACATCAGCTTGATTTTTTATTGCACTACACAACTTTCCATCATCAGTAAACAACTGAATATCTCCCTTTAAGCCGTTTCCTATATCATTTATATACAAATTAAACAACATTGGCCCAAGCACAGAGCCCTGAGGCACACCACTGGTCACCTGCCTCATTCTGGACTCGGCTCCTCCATACACCACCTTATGGTATCTCTCCCTGAGCCATTCTCCTATCCATATCACCAATTTAATATCCATTCCCATCTGCTCCAATTTGCGTAACAGTGTTCTATGGGGTATCCTGTCAAAAGCCTTATCAAAATCCAGAAGTACCACTGTGTAGCCAGTTCCTTTGTCCAACTCAGATGTTATTCTATTATGAATAGTTAATAGATTGCTAAGGCAGGATCTACCTTTAACAAAACCATGTTGGCCTCTATAGAGTATCATATCCTGATCCACCCATTCTTGAATTTTGTCTTTAACCAACTTTTCCAATACTTTTACCACTACTCCTGAGATGGTGATTGGTCTGTAATTCAATACCACAGTTTTAGAGCCACCCTTATGCAAAGGAACCACTTTGCCTAACTTCCACTCCCTAGGGACCATACCAGAGTTCAAACTTAAATTAAATATCCAGGTAAGAGGGGTTGACAATTCATTTGCACATTCACGCAATACCCGAGCTGATATTTCATCTAAGCCTACCGCAGTGTTTGCATTTAAGTTTTGCAATATATTTAATACCTCTGATTCTTTAGCTTCAATTCTCACATTAGGTACTGCTATAGGTATAGAGATATCCTCACTTGGGTGATAGACTTTTGAGAAGTGATCACTCAATAACTCAACTATTACATCTGATTTTGTCACCTCAATACCATCAGCACCCACTAAGGTTATCCTTCCGAAGTCATTCTTCCTCTTACTTGCCACATAGCAGAAGAACTCTTTGGGATTACCCTTGATCTCTTTGGCTAAGGTCTTCTCATAATCTGATTTAGCTTTTCTTACTATGCTGTTAACCTTCCTAGCTTGAGCCTTGTACTGTTCATGGGTGTCCTGATCGCCTTTCTCCTTGTAAATTCTCCATAACATTTTTTTTTTTTGCAGTTCAAGCTTGATACTACTGCTCATCCATCTAATGCCTGCCTTGTTTGACCTCCTGAGCATGGGGACACAATCTGATATTGCTTTCCTCAGATACCCGCTGATTTTATCCCAAGCACTGCTAACATCTTTCCCTTGCAATATGTTCTGCCATGGGATGGCTGCAAGCTCACTCCAAAGCTTGTTATAATTGCCTAACCTGTAGTTCCGTACATACCCCTTCTTAATAGAAAAATCCACAGATTTTGCAACCTCCCAAGTCAATACCACATGATCGCTTTCACCAACTGGAGGTAACGAGGACACCTTACTTATGCATATAACCTCTGAACCAATAACCAGGTCCAACACTCTCACACCACGTGTCCCTTCAGTTACGTGCTGTTTCAAGTAATTATCTCATAGAAGATGTATGAACTCCATTTCCTTTTTGCTACGTGATATTTCCTCCTTCCAATTGATATCACCATAATTAAAATCCCCCATAATAATCACTAAGCCTTCACTCATTGCACTAAGTTGCTGATGCATGAATTCAATATCTCCCCCCATACTCCCTGGCCTATAGCAGCATCCAACTGTATATTTGGTTGCGTTGGTCACTATTTCGCACCAGACTGCCTCAAATGAACTCTCGTTCACATGTCTATCATCATGATATACTACTTTCTTTGGCTGCAACACATCAGCTATCATCAACAGTACTCCTCCTGTTCTATCTTCTCTATCCTCCCTGAAAATACTGTACCCATCACATTCAATTCCAGTGACCACATCTTCTGCTGACAGCCAAGTTTCACTAATGCCTACAACTTTTGGTGAGATTTCACTGACTAATGCCAAAAATTCTCTCTTATTTCGAATGCTTCTAGCATTGGTATACAAAAATTGCAGATTCCCTCTAGATCTTGTACCGGCTTTAGAACTGATATATAAGTCACTAACTACCGTAGTCCTATGCCGATTTTTATCCCCTCTCTTATGCAATTTATTCTGCCTATAAGGATCAATAAATACACAATCAGTGCTAAAATTTCTCTCTCTTACACTCAACCTTTTCAATATTAGTTTCCCTGCCCAATGACTTCAGCCTGTTCAGAAAACAATAACTTCTTCAATCGCTTATGTCCTTCCATGTTAAGATGCAGTCCATCTCTAGCATACAACTGCCTTTTTCCTTCAAACACACTCCAAACATCAACAAACTCCAGACCTCTTTTTCTGCACATTCTTGCAATCATATCATTCATTATCATTGCTCGTCTACTTAACTCGTAATTGTCAAAACGAGGCAGCACACACACTATTCTCCCATTGACACTTTTCCTCTTCACAATATCTAATAATGTTCTTAAATCTTTTCCTACCCGATTTATACTACCTCTCAGGTCATTCGTACCCACCATAACTATCATCTTGTCTGCTTCATGCCCTCTCTTTATTGCTAAAGCCACTCTTTCTATTGTCCCGTCAGCCAAGCACTCCTCATGCATACCACTCTCCATACCCTTAATCATAGAATCACCATATATTTTACCACTCTTAACTTCATTCAAGTCCACACTCATGGACTCATTCTCTACACTATTCAGCATGACTCTCCCAGCTTCATTACTCAACTCTCTATTACTTACCCCCCCCACTCTCACTACATCTCATTTCTTCTAGGCCACTTGTGGTTTTATTATGTTGACTCCCAATCACTCCCATACTATTTATTACTGAATCATTCACCAAAGACTCACCCATATGTAATCCTGTTACTAGTTACTTCAGCTAAAGTAATCTCTATAGTCCTAATTTCTCTGTTTAACACATTAAACTCAGCTTTAACTTCCAGTATCTCCTTACCGATCACTTCCACTTCCTCATGAAGAAGATGAAGGTCATTTTTCATTTTCATAAACTTCCGCCGAAGTTCTTTTGCTACGGTCCCGATGTCAGCTTCCATTCCTAAACGCTCCAGCCTATCCCGACACTTCTCACATACGTCGACATTTTCGTTCTTCTCATTTTGCCAGACCGACCACAGATCCTTCACATTTTTCGGTGCATACATGTAGCAGTTTCCGCAACGCATCCATTGCGAAAAATCTAACGCTGAGCCAGCCTTTCGTGTAGTAGTAGAAGTCCTGCGCGCCGCTGACGTACGTTTCTTGTTGGACGCCATCTTTACACGTTGATATAGCGAAACAAACGGCAGTGAAAACACAATATATACAACACAGTTCTAAACAATAATACCACTGAAGGACACTTGTTTCTAACCGATGCACAACTGCAGCACGATTTGTGACAAAAAGCCACACTATATTTAACTTTAAAAACACGTTTTCAAACATTTGTAACTTAATGAACAAAGATGTGTGCTGTTGTTGCGTTTTCCACAGTGAAACTTTACTCAATTATTCTGATTACAAATTGATATATAAATTCACAACATTATACCTTAATGCAATTCTGTTTAATTATTGTAAAAAAAAAATATCGCATCTCTACGCTTCTAGAGATGTGAATTTGTTGGTCACTGGCAGATATTAGTCAGGAAAAGACATGTTGAGTTAATGAAAAATTATTGCCTCTACTGTAAAAATGATAGTTCAACTCACATGAATACTAAAATCACCTAGTTACTGTGGGAAACTGAAAGAGAAGCGAAAACTAAGACCGAAAATTAATGAGTAATCTTCAACAAAGACTAATGAAAATATAAGCAGTGTTGGGGGGGGGGGAATTCACACACAGTTATTTATTTTTTATTTATTTATTGCTCAGTTATTCTGGCTAGGAAAATGTAGTTGACTGATTTTTAAATTAAAATAAAGAAAAAAAAATTATAAGTCCTAATAACAAATCTACCAGAATTCCAAAAACAGGATGTCACAAGTAGCCTCAATACTATGATGTCATTGGGGGACAGATAGCTTGGGAAAACATGAGCACTGTGGGAAAGAAATCTAAAGGATGTAGTCAACTAGATTTTCTGGTTATTTACAGAAATATTGTTCTTTCAACTCATGCATGAGTGTGTGTTGTGCTGTGGATATAAAATTCAACTTTTTTGGAATATTCGCATTTAGAAGAGCCATTCTGGAAAGACTAAGTAATTTAAATTATCATTAGAATTTCTAGACTACATACAAATTTTTATGTAGTCTAGAAATACATTTAAGTCTCTGTTTATTTTAATTAATTTTTTTAAAATACCATTTTGTTTTTCTCTTGACTGTAAACTAAAAATACCAAATCAAAACATTTTGTAAAAAAAGATAACTTTAATTAGCAAAAGTAATGAAGTTTAAGATCTTAATGTAGACAAATCAAAATATTTGGAAGAGTTTTGTATATGAGAAAAAAAAAATTGTGGTTGAGGGACACCAGCATATAATTAAATTATTCAGAAAAGCCTAAACCTGCTGCCATCTAGACTCTACTCTACTCTATGAATTCCCATAGTCTTTTAACAGGAAAGAAATACCCCAAACTGTATTGAAAAATTAGTACTGCCATCTATAGACAACCAAACACAAAACTTGACGACAATGACGGATGTTTGTCACTCTGGAAAATTCCAAGATATCTTATATCAAAACATCGCCCACAAGTCCATAGGCAAACCAAAACACCATGTGTGTCACAAAGACATATATTCCCCAGAAATTTCCAAACACATAATGTCACGATTCCTTATCTCAAAAATCATCCGCAATGCTAAACCAAACACACCGCGCGATGTCCCTGATAGATGAGGGCCCAGCAAAATTCCTAACATTCCAAACATCATCTTATCACTATCCATCACCCATAATGCCATACACAAACCATTTACTTATCTACAATTCAGCACAGCACACATCCATGAAATGGACGTCACTACAAATCCTTATCCACTAATATATCTTCCTTTTCTATTCAAAACAATAAAGTCATTTATTTACAACTAACAAATTACGTCACCTCTTCATCTGATAACAACACACATTAACAACACAATTCCTTATCTTATCTTGATCTTTTTCAAACTTCCCCACTAACCACGTCAGGAATCCTTATCTCTAACCATCACTTACAATGCCATATGAACCAAAACACAAGAACTGACGTCACGGACACATATGCCCAAGGGAAATTCCAATCATTCCAAACTCATGACATCACACACACACAATGACATCATCATATGAACAACCAATCATGTCACGATTCCTTATCTTATCTTGATCTTTTCAGACGTGCCACCTATACCACTTTTGTCTAATTTCAGAAAGGGTTCAAATTCAGAATCCATGCTTGTAATGCATTCTGGCCAAATTTTTTTCCACACATGGTTGATTATGGTTAATTTCAAATCATTCCATGATTCGCTAATGTTGTCCACAGCATCTTTGATGCTGAATTTTTTCCATAACTCTTTAATTGACGATTCACCATCGGTTTCATTTATAAGTTTTCGTAAGGTTCTTCATAAATAATATGCCTTAAAAGTAGCTATTGCACCCTGAACCATTGGCTGGATTAGGGTCATTGTTTTTTTGAAATGTAAGTTCTTTCAGGCATTCTTTTCCAATAAAGTGCTGTTTTGTCCACATTAAAAACTTGTTGAGGCGCAAACTTTGTTTGCTCTCACTGGGATAAAGGATTAAACTAAATTTATTATAGTCTAACCTAGTGAAAAATAAACTTTCAACTTGTTGAGGAACGTGTCCACCTCTTTCAATAATTGATTTCAAAATGTTTGGATAGGCTCAAGCTTAATCGGCATCAGCACTAGCTGCTTCACCTTTCATTTTAATCTTATGCAAATTATGGGATTTTAAAATTTTTCAAACCAACCATGGCTTGCTAGAAAAGTTTCATCTGCCGGACCTTCACTAGTATCTTCACTCTTCAAATTTTCAAAAATACTTTTCGCCTTTTCCTGGATAGTCATTTGGCTCATTGGCATCCTCCGTTGATGGTTGTCTTCAATCCATATGTTCAATAATTTTTCCATTCTTTCCATATTGCTACTTCTTTGGCATGTTAATTTTGAAACACTTAAAGGTGCAGCTGATTGTGAATGTGCATTAATTTTTTCTTTGGTAGCACGAATTGTTTGAACTATAGATTTTGCAAGCCCTAATGCCTTACAATATATCAACAATTTTTTTCAGAAACTTCAATACGACGCAAAACATCTAGTTTAGTCTCTAGTGAGACAGATTTTCGGCTTCTTTTTTTAACTCCATCACTCTCTAAATTTAAAGAATGTTTCGGGCTCATGTTTCCCCAAAAGACATACTGGATTCTAAATAAAAAACAAAATATTATAACAGTTATAATGTACACACTTTATAGCAACACAAATACATACACACTTTAATATGTATTTACATACAAATGCATATTATGTGCTTATCAACAATGTTTATAGTTGAAACAGAATGCAAGAAGAAACAAACACTTCTACTTTTGATACTGAGGATTTACCTAATTTACTAAACTGATCACTAAATGCATCTACTCATGAACATGTTTACAGAAGGCGGGGACGAATTATGTGCTACACGAAGATTGTGCGACTACATGACGACACAAGTAGCATTCCTGCGCGGAGCGGTGCGGCCTGCCTAGAACATGTGACTAAAGATGTACACGGGATTTCCCAACTTTTTGGCCGTATATGGAGATGGATATAAGGTTGGTGAGATGGATAGGAGGGTGGTTGACGGAGAGATATCAGAGAGTGGTTTATTCAGGAGTAGAGTCCACAAGATGGCCTGTGACTAGTGGTGTGCCACAAAGATCTGTTCTTGGACCACTGATGTTTAAATTGTTCATTAATGATATAGGAAAGGATCCGAGAGGAACAGTTCATTTGTTTGCGGATGATGCAAAGTTGGGTAGGGAAATAGTGAATGCAGATGATGTCAAAATTTTGCAAGAAGATTTGATTAGATTGGAGGCCTGGGCTAAGGAGATTGGATGTCAATTTAATGTGGCAAAATGTAAGGTTATACATTTTGGGGTGAAAAGATTAGCAGCAGTTTACTACATTGGTGGAACTGTACTCCAGGAAACTGATGAGGCATGAGATTTAGGAGTGTTGGTGGATAAGGAGTTGAAATTTAGAGGACACATTGCCAAAGTGGCCAAATCAGCTCATCAAATCACTTGGTTGCTGAAGAATACGTTGACAGGCAGAGACAAGCAGGTTATTGTTCCTCTGTATCGAGTCTTGATAAGACCCCATCTCGACTACTGTGCCCAGATTTGGTCACCTAGGTTTCTTCTTGATGGGGAGGAGGTTGAGAGGATCCAGAGGCGAGTGACCAAGATGATAGCAGGCCTGTGGAATGAACCTTATGAGAACAGGTTGAGGATTTGTGGGTTGCAAAAATTGGTTGATAGGCAGAGGAGGGGAGATATGATTGAGACATTCAAATTACTGAAGGGTTTCTATAAAATTAATTCAGAAGATATTTTTGAGAATGGCTGGTTGTGGGAGGACTAGGGGACATCCATGGAAACTGGGCAAAAGTGTGGTTAGTAAAGGTTTTAGAGCTGGGTTCTTTACTTTTAGAGTGGTGAATGAGTGGAATGGGTTGCCAGAGTCTGTGGTGGATGCTGTGACAGTGAATAAGTTTAAGGTGAGGTATGATAGTTATTGTATGAATGTCGAATAGTTGTGATGAATATGATTTGGGGCCTCCCTTGATGAGTCTAATGACTCCCTGGAGTTGCCCGTAATAATAAAAATAAAAATAAAAAAAAATAAAAAAATAACATTGAAAAATTGTAGGCAGTAAATCGAAACTTCGCCATAATTACACAAGACTGTTATAGCAAAAAGCCGTATAAAGAGGGGCTGTATAGAGAGGTATTAGTGTATTCTTACTTTAATTGCTTATATTTTGAAATTATTTAAAAACATATTTTGAACTATTCATATAAATAAACAGTTCATCTCAGTAAATAAAGACTATTTGCAATTTTCAGATTATGAGAAGCAACTGACATGCACATTAGAAAAAAATGTATGGTGTATAAGGGAACTGAATATTTTATAAATTCTTATTTATAAACAAGATAGAAATTCATGCAACTTTCAATGAGTTCCAGTAAAGCTTCAGATCAAAAAAACTTTGAGAATAGTCATCAGAACCCTTCTCATACTGGATATCTTGCAACCAGTAGTCAGAGCAGTATAACTGAAGACTCAGCAAATCTCTTGCAGCTAAATGCAGAAGAAAAAAGTCAAATGAAAATTTCTCAAAAATTGAAAAATAGATTAAGTGTGGAGGCTGAAAGGGTATTTAGGGTCTTGGAAGATGCAGTCAGAAAAGTGCATATAATCTCCATTATATCTTTTCTCCATAAAAACATCGAGCAGATCAGTAAACTTCTTCCAGATGTCATAAGAGAAGCAGTTCAGAGTTATTCCAGATTTTGTCAGTTAACAGAAGATATTGGTCAGGAGGAAATTTGTGATGTTATTATTGTTCCATCGTATATGGGAGGTGGAAACCAAATAGACTGTAAGAGCTTAGTCAAGCAATGGGCAAAAATAGAGTGGAATTTTTCACTTAGTAACACTGAAGATCATGGAAATGACTTGAAAGGTAAATTAAGTATTTATATTAATTACACAAAATATTTGTTTTTAATAAGTTGTATTGTATTTCATATTATAATCAGCACTGGTTTGAAGTAAATGCAAAAATTACATTTTTTTTTTTTAATGGATCCCCATTCACATAATGTTTTTGTCAACCTGTAATACATTTGTACTACTGTGGGTGGTCTAAGGATTTTTTCTATTTTTTTATTAATTGCATATATATCTTTTTAATATTTTAATTTATTTTTCCATAGTCCAGAGTTCTTGTTCTAGACACTAAACATGGAATTTTTTCAAGCCTCCTGTAAGTGGGGCAGTGTTCACACCAGATGTTGAAATTCATCTCTCACCTAAACACAATCAGAAACATCCATGCCCACAGCAGGATACAGACACGCAGCTTGGTTGGAGAGTGGATATGCTAACCACTCAACCAACCAGGCTTTTAACCTGAAGGTATTCATAATTCTTCCCTTCTCACACATACACAAAATGGTTTTTTTTTTTTTTTTGTGTGTGTGTGTAAACTTATAAAGGTAAAAAGAAAAGGAAATCAGATTTATACTTTGTCTTATGAATAGTGCAGTTTTATGAATGATTTGATATGTGCTCTTCAATTTTGGTTCAATTCTTCATGATATCAGTGAAGAATCTTTATTAGTATTACTTCCCAGCTTCCATGGAGTCAGAAGACTCATAATGGGAGGTCGAACACTCACAGGCCATGATGTTTATTATTATACATTGCCTTGAAGGCATTCAGTGTTGGAACACTCAACCCAGTCTGCAACGTTCACCTCTCATTCACTACCCACCATGCAGAAACTCTTCTTTTCAATTCCTTTCCTACATGACCTTTGTATAGTTTCTGCAGATGGTCTCTTGTTCTCCCATCCCCAATTACTATTATTATTAGTTCCACATTCACCTTATACAATGGAACTGTAATGTTCTTTATTTATGAATGTCAAGATTCTCAGTCTCAATATATTGGAATAAAATATTTATCTATCTATTTTGGAAAACCAAAGTTAGAAAAAACAACAGATTGATTACAAATTCACAAGTCACAGGAAATGTGATATGATTGAGACTTTTAAACTGTTGAGAGGTGGTTACGGGGTTGACACTGGGGAGTTCTTTCGCTTGGTTGAACAGTGGGAAGGAGTGATGACAAGAGGCCATCCCTGGAAGTTACGAAAGGAAACTGTGAGCAAGAGGGTGAGGAGTGGTTTCTTTGCGTGGAGGGTGGTTGAACCATGGAATGCATTGCCTGATGGAGTGGTGAGAGCGAGAACGGTCAATGAGTTTAAGTAGTGGTATGATAGACTTTGTGTTTCTTAGGGGGGACCTCCCCTTGATGAGTCTTGACAGACTTTATGTTCTTAGGAAGGACCTCCCACAATGAGTCTTTTGACTCCATGGAGGCCTGAATAATAATAATAATAATAATAAGTTAATGTGAAATTTGGCATTGTTTGGACCTCTCAATATTTTCATAGTCAAGTTGATATGAAGAAGTTGATATGAAGAATGAAGGCCAATCACAAACAATCATCCAAATGATCATTTGTAATTTGGTTTCTTAATTGATTTTTTATGACGGTCATATTTGAAAAAGCAGATTCTGACAAGTATGTAGATCCAGAACACGACAGAATTTTTCGCCCTATATCAGTTAATATTGGGAATTTTTCATGTGCATACTTCCAAATGACTTCATTGTTTATTGATTTTAAATGTAAACTATTTTGAATGTTTATTATCTCAAGTGTGGCGTTTGCACACCACCGCGCTAGGCCGCACGAAGGAAGTCTTGGTTTCGAGTCTAGTCGGCGACTAGAGAAAATTTTTCTAAGCCTTTTTTCGACCGGTTCCCGAGTTAGTCGATCTCTGGCACGGGCAAGCAGGTTTTTCCTCCCGGAAACTCGGGTTTTTCGTCCTGTAAACTCAAGAAAATCGACCGTAGAACCCACATTATTTCAGACATTAAATATATTGTGTTAGGGTTAGAGACCACGAGATGGCGGCACATTTGAGCCGTCTCTCTTCACTGCGTACCGCTTAATTAGTGATAGCCTTGGGCCATCTGTCTCTGATTGGGTACCAGTGGAGATTGAACTGCCCACTCAGTCTCCAAAAGTTAGATAGGGCTAAATGGCCTCGCCTACTCCCGTATATACGGGAATAAAAAGGCGTTAGCTGATTTTTTTTTTTTTTTTTTTTTGATTATCTCAAGTTCTACTTCAGCTTGGTTTATATCTAACAGCCCACTAATTTTATTTGAAATTTCTGTGATGTTCAAGTTTTCTTGAAATGGATTATTGATAAAAGATACGATTATTTCAATTTTATTAAAATCTTTAAATCTTGAATTTATTTTTCCTCAACTAATTCTATTTCATGAATAAATTCTTTTAAATCATAGCGAAGCATTTCTTGATTTTGTTCAAAAAATTTTAATAAATATGGGAGATGTCTAAATTCGCAGTCATTTATATTTTTCTTTAAATAAGTGTTGCTGGAAAGTTTTTATTGAACTTAACATGTCAATTAAATTTTTATCTCCAACTTATAACTCTAAATTTAAATTGCTTAATTTCATACAGAAATCTATTAAAAATGATAACTGTAACAACCATCTTTTATCATTTAATTGTGGATAAATATCTCCTTTTTCATCAAGAAAACTTTTTATATCATTAATTAATACAAGAAATCTTTCTAAAAATTGACTTCTGCTGAGCCAACGAACATTATTGTACAACAGAAGTTCCCTATCATCATCTGCCTGTAATTTAAATAGCTGCCATTGCAGGACTTTTCCTCGAACAGAATTTACAATTTTAAATGTAATATCCAAAACATCTTTTGCGTTTAATCTTTTACTACACAGTACTTGTTGGTGAATAATAGAGTGGCACGTTAAAAAATCTGGATATTTGTCATCGTTTTTACATAATGAAATGAAGCCTGATTTATTACCTATCATTGCAGGAGCACCATCAGTAGTAATAGACACAAGTTTAAAAAGTGGAAGTTTGTGTTGTTTCACAAATTCATCAAATGTTGAAAAAATGTCTTCTCTCCTAGTCCTTCCCAATAATGGTATAATTTTCAAAAGTTCTTCTTTACTTGAATAATCTTGAAATACCATGCGAATAAATAACATTGACTGAGCAATATCAGTGAAGTTGTTTGATTCATCAAATTGTAATGAAAACACGACACACTGGTGGATGTCTGGCATTAATCTGGCCTGGAAACTTTTCTCTGGCAATTTGAAGCCTTGTCTGTGGCCTAGAAGTAGTCTCTCTCTAGCGATGTAGAACCTAGAAGCTCCTTTCTGGAAGCGGGAAACTCCTCTCTCAAGCAATGTGGATCCGGGCAGTCTCTCTGATGGCGACTCTGGAACCGGTACCCATTCTGCTTGCTTCAGTCCCTTTTTATTAGGCCTCTTCTGAGTTCTCGCATGAAGTTTGGCAACCCCAAAGAATCGGTATGAGTCTTTCATCTTAAGTTTCAAGTTCGGCACGCCTTTTGTTCTCCTCTGCTTTCTTTTGATAAGTTGCCGGCCATCGGAAAGTTGTTTGAACTCCTTCTGACTGACTTTGGAGATGGTTACACTTAGAGACTGCAAGCCTTTCTCATACATACAAGTTTCAATAACAATCTTTCTAATGCTTTTTAACACTCTGACATGTTCTTATTAAAGCAGTATATACAGCTAGTTTCAAAAGAGTTATTTACAAAAACATCTAATACAAACTATACCGAGACAAAAAAAGTTTATTTTTTTACAATATTCACATGGAACTTAACCTAAGTAAAAAATCGATGTAATGTGCTTTGAAATATTTAATATTTAAGCTACAATCGAGTTTTTACACTTTGCTTATAATCGTATTAACTCGGCTTGCTGTTTGACTTCCACTGATTCAAATTAATTCATTTACCTGGACTTATAAGAAAATTACTGATTTGACAATTTTAACAAAAAATAAATAAACAATAGCAATACACTTAAAGTTAATTAAAAATAATACAAAATAATGATAAATAAAATATTATGTTTTCAGTTATAATTAAATTTGTAAGTAAGGAGGAATACACAAGAGATCGACCAAAAATCGCTCTGCAATTTACGGGTTGAACACCCCTGATCTATAGCATGATGTGTCTTATTTAGATGAAGTACATGTATTACTTTTAGTATAAGATATTTTCCATATTTTTTTTGTCTTAAGTTTTTTTTTGTTTTATAATAGTAATAAGTGGAGAACTTCATCACTTTCTGCATCAGATACTGAATAAATTGGTACAGACACCTGTGCAAATTACAGAAGAGGAAAGAAAACTGATGAAACTAACAGAAGAAATTGCCAAACATGCTTCAACTACAGTGGATCTGGAGGATATGCTTCAGAATCTTATGATAGAAAGAAATGAACAAGTAAGGAGGAGGAGGTTGAAAGTTTATTTTTCACTTGGTTAGAGTATAATAAATTTAGTTTAATCCTTTATCCAAGTGTGTGCAAACAAAGTTTGCACCTGAAAGTATCTTCAGGACTGGGGTAAGGTGGTATAACACCAGGGAAACTCGTTGCAAAGGTGGAGCAAGCTACTAACACTCCTGTCTCAGTATCTCCTATAATGCAAAACACATCTCCTTGCAGATATGTCTAATGTTATGCATTAAGGGAAGGGCCACTACCCAGACTAGTTTTGACCTTTATTGAGGTCTCTTCAGTGGGAGCCAGGCACAAGTTGAGATACCAGGCAGAAGCATTAGCAGCAGGTCATCTCTACCTATAGGAGTTGCCTCTCTAAATCCAGAGTAATTTATTAAAAAAGGGTGGCACACCATTTGGCAACTCCTATAGGTAGAGATGACCTGCTGCTAATGCTTCTGCCTGGTATCTCAACTTGTGCCTGGCTCCCACTGAAGAGACCTCAATAAAGGTCAAAACTAGTCTGGGTAGTGGCCCTTCCCTTAATGCATAACATTACACATATCTGCAAGGAGATATATTTTGCATTATAGGAGATACTGAGACAGGAGTGTTAGTAGCTTGCTCCACCTTTGCAACGAGTTGCCTGGTGTTGTACCACCTTACCTCAGTCCTGAAGATACTTTCAGGAGGAGGAGGTGTAAGAATATTTTGAAAAATTTTGCAGATATCTGATATAATCCATGTGCGGTTAAATGTTTTAATGATATAGATGCTTTTTTCACAGCATGACTTCTATAAGAGCTAACCAGAACTAATTTGAACAGAAACAGCATTTATCCTCAAATTGTTAATTCAATTAAATGCATACTAATGCTGAGTATACAACAAAAATGAACAAACTGTATTATAATGTAGAAATAATTCCAAGACTGGAATAATTTACACACCTAATGTATTGTTAACTAGCATCTGATATTTTACAGAAGCCATAATCTAATCTCTAATGATGTAAAATGGATATGCCCAGTTTCTAATGTTTGTAGCCTAAAGAGAGATATTCAGGTGGAGACACACACACACACACACACACACACACACACACACACACACACACACACACACACACACACACACACGCACACACACACACACAGGAAGAATCTTTATAATGGCTTTTCAGCTGGTTAGCCAGTCTCATATGAAGATTGCATGGTTTTTCTCCTAGAAAGTGGAGTTTTATTTTTCATCCTGCAAAACAGACAAACTAGGTAGAATAACACATACAATTTACAGTCATATTACACTGATAAAAAACTTCATTTTTTACCCAGCCCACCCACGAAAGGTACCTTGATAGGACAAGTATCAAGAGATCTGAGGTTAATACTCGAGTTTGTATAGCAGAAGGGTGTGAGACAAAAGATAGTAAGTTTCAGTTTTAATTAAAATATACCCAGACACACCCAGAAGTGATGTAGAGTTGAGGAAAAGAACATGAATAATCAATGGCATGATAGCAAAAATATTTCAAAAGAGAGGCTTCGATTATGTGGATGCCAGGAGTGAATTTGAGGGTAGAATGAACTGTATGTGAGAACAGACTGCAATTGAACAATGAAGGATATAGGCATCAGGAAAGAATGTTGTTCTCTAGGCAAGTGAGAGTGTAAGGAAAAGAAAACTAGAGTTGCCAGGATGTACGTTAGCAAGGATAGCCTCTTGTGTATTAGTCACTTGGGAGATAGGAGAACATATGGTGTAATGCAGAGCCACAGGAAGTTTGGACAGAACAATAATAGGTATAGAAATACTGACTGAAAATTCATTAATATTTATATAAATGCCAGTAGTATTAGGAATAAAGGATATGAATTGGTGGCATTAATAGCTTCAGCTTGTCTCACGATTATTGTGATCAGTGAAACATGATTGACTGAAGACGATATACTAATAGGAATAATTGACTGAAGATGATATACTAAAAGGAAAAGAAGTTTTAGTAGAAGGATATAGAATATTTGGGAAAATCTGGACAAATGCAGTGGTATCTTATCAAAGTGGAGGATTTGTAGGGGAATGGCATTAATGGTTCTAAGAGTGAGAGGTGGAGGTGGCAGGATAGGATATTTATGAGATATTGCTATAAGCCAGGAAACACAGATGGGGAAAAGCATGAGATGTTTAGTTGAATTTGGCAAGTGCGAAATCAGTGATTATTATTATTATTACACCCTCCATGGAGTCGACAGACTAATCGTGGGAGGTTCATTCAACTGACAACATATTTACCATACAGAATCTTAAAATCCTTAACACTCCTTGTGTTAACAACACACTCTGGTAATGCATTCCATTCACTGACAATTCTCTTTGTAAAAAATCTATTCCTCACACCACTCTTCACCACACTTTTACATAACTTCCAGGAATGACCTCTGGTTCTTTCTCTCTCACCTTCTACTCTTTTTATAATCCCCTCTGGATTAATCTAATAAAATCCTCTCACTAACTAAAACGTTTCTATCATATCATCTCTCACCTCCTATCCACCAAACTCTACAATTGACATTTCTTCAACCTCTCTCCATAGCCAGCATTCCAAACTAATGATATTGTCTTAGTCACTCATCTGTGGACCCTCTCCAATGTCTCCACATCACATTGAAAACCAGGTGACCAGATCTGAGCACAATATTCCAAGTGTGGTCTGATCAGTGCCTTATACAGTGACACAACGACTTCCTTATCCCTCATATTAGAATACTTCTTATCATAGCAAAACTACGATGTGCAGCCTTTGCAAAACTAACAATATGCCCTGACAACACTAACAATATCCCAACTTTGCAACGCTAACAATATCCCATATCTCTAATCTTATCCACTTCCTGCAGTATGGCACCATCGATATAGTACACAGCCTTATATTTCTGCACTCCAAAATGCAATACCTTGCTTGCACTTATTGATATTAAAACTACAATCCCACTTTTTTGTCCAAGGAAAAAGTCTATTCAAATCTTCCTGAAGGGATTTAACATCAGCAGGGCTACTTATAATTCTTCCCAACTTTGCATCATCAGAAAATAACTGAAGATCCCAGTCAGTCTACATGATATATCGTTTACAAACAAGTTACACAGCAGGGGCCCAAGAACAAAACCCTTGAGCAATCCACTGATTACCCTCTTTTTTGAGACACTGCGTCATCATACACAACCTGCTGGTATTGTTCAGATCTATTGTTCAGTTCTTGATCCATCTAACCAATATACTATCTATTTCCTCTGCAGCTTGTACACCAACTTATCATGTTGTAATCTATCAAATGCTTTTGCAAAGTCTAAGAATATTGCTGTATATAATTCTCCTTTATCTAACACACTTGTCACTTTATCATAAAATGCAAGTAAATTACTAAAACAGAACTTATCCTTTACAAATCCATGCTGACCATCATAAAGAATGCTATGTCCATCAATCCAATTTTGTATTCTATTCCTGACCAATCACTCCAACACCTTCACCACAACTGCAGTTATACAGACTGGCCTATAGTTGGAAACTTTTGTCTTATAACCATTCTTGTGGAGTGGCACTATTTTGCCTTCTTTGAACTTCTTAATAATCCTACCCATTGCAAGTTTTTCATTAAATAACCAGGTCAAGGGCATAGCCAACTGTGGTGCACGTTCCTTAAGAATACGTGGTGATATGTCATCTATTCCCACAGCCTTATTCACATCTAACCCAACCAACATCTGCTACAATTCTGTTTCTTTCACTTTCAATCCTCCTAATACTTGCCTCTCTTCTATATATTGCACTGGATCATTTACACCAGTCTTATATATGCTGATAAAGAGCTCATTCAATAATTCCACTATATCCTTTGCAGCTGTTTGTCTCCTGCCACGACTATCCACCATTGTTAATCTGCCATAATTATTCTTCCTTCTGCTTGCCATCTAGCAGAAGGAAGAATCTTTTCTGCTCAGCTCATTTACCCAACATACTGATGCTAACTGACTACATAGCTTTCTATAATCACTTGCGTTATACTTCCACATGTATCCATTTTTGGCAGTACCGCATGATCACTCTCACCAATCGGCAGCAGTGTCAACACTTCATTGACAGCTACATCTTGTGAAGTTATCACCAAATCCACAACATCAAAGTATCTAGTTGCTTCAATCACATGCTGCTTAAGATACTTATCTCTCAGAAATTCCACAAACTCACTCTCCTCATTCCCATACAATATCTCTTCCTTCCAGCCTACATTCCTGTAATTAAAGTCTCTCATCAGGATCACCTTCTTTTTACATGTCCAACTGATTTTCTTAAACATTTCACAGTCGTTATTCTCTGCATTCCCTGGCCTATAACAGCAGCCTATCAGATGTACTAACCTGTTTATTTCAACTTCACACCACACAGATTCAAAATCTGTGCATGCACTATCAACTTCCACACTTTGCAGACACAATTCCTCTGCAATTTAACAGCATTCCCCCTCCTCTTTTCACATCTCTATCCTTCCAGAAAATTATATATCCATTATGGGAGATTTTAACTACAGTAGCATTAACTGGGAAGTTTGTGCTGTTGGCTCAAAGTTTAGAAGTGCATGAGGAGAGTATGCTTCTAATATTAAGTACTCTGGATGTCAACAAGGCAATGAGATTGGATGGGATTTTGCCATATGTTTTAAAGAGAACATACTAAGGAACTGACAGCTCTCTTTTGAATTGGCTTTTCAATAAGTCTGGCTATGGAATATAAGGAAGATAAGCCGAAGGAATGGTAAGATAGTTCCATTGCATAATGGTGTTGGCAGTAGAATGGGAGTTTCAAATTATAGACCGGTTTGTATTTCTTCTGTAGTTGAGAAATTAGTGAGAGATTGTACCTAGCACCGAGCAATTTTATTTTTTTTAATAGTGCAAACATCAAAAGTCATACTGCACCAGGACAATGGTAATTAGTTAGTAGGACAATCACAAACATCCATGCCCTTGGTGGGATTCAGACTCGCAGTTTCTTGCCTGGGGAGCAGATGCACTAACCACTCAGCCAACCAGGCCAGCAAGCACTGATCATGCGAGGGTAATATTCATGCTGTGGTGATCAGCATGGATTTGTTAAGGGAGTACTCTCGGTTTAATAACCTGATTCCCTTTTATAATAAAGATTCAAGATCAGTAGTTGAGGAAAAAATATATGCTGCATTTTTTCTTTTCTTTTTTTCCCCACAAAGGCATTTAACCAGATTCCACATGATAAGCTGATATTTAAGTTATGACATATGGGTCTGAGCATCAGATTAGTAAAATGAATGAGAGATTAGCTGCTTGATGGTGTCTGATAGATATGAGATAGTTGTTTACAAGAAAATGGTATTGAGGAAACAGAAGGTTACAAGTGAAGTCCCATCGCACAATGTAGTGTGAAGATGGAAGTAACGTGTGTCATGAGCTGTTAAAAAAAACGAAGTATTAGTAGTAAGAAAAGATATTATTGTGTTTATTTCATTGCCAGTACTATTTCTTAAGTTTATGCTATTCAAATTGATGTCTTTTACATGTTAGTGTAGTATTTCATTAGAATTTTATTGTCTCAGTATTGTCTGTATTGTATTTAATTGTATTGATTGTATTCATCATAGCTATCACCAGTTTTAGCAATTCACCTATCTCACACCATTTAAAGACTACGTTATTCATAGCATAGTTGATGATTTTGTTGCTTGCTATGCATGTGGTATGTACGCATCCCACTGTTAAAAATGTGGCAGGTGCAGGATGGAAATGTGCATGTGTGCATGAAATGTAGGCAGTGGGAGGCACTGGGAGACATAAGTATCTTGATCTCAAGATATTCTTCAGAAATGGGTGAAATTCAGTTTGTGAATACTAGTAGCATGTTGGAGGGTGGGGAGAATATTACAGACATGTACACATTGATTTAACCTTGGACAGTGTAGCAGACCGAGATAGTTTGTCTGATGTCCATGATTATGTGTGTATATGAATGTAAATCGAAAGAAAGATGTGTGTGGGGAGAGAGAGAGCTGCTGAGAATGGAGATTGAGGAAATGAAGACTGAGCTAAGGAAGGTGAATGAAGATATTAGGAGGGTGAAGAGGGTTTTTTTTTTTTTTAATGTTGGGCCCATGTATGAGAGATTGGCTGGTCAACCTATAGTACTTTAGTACCATATATGGGTAGTGGGATGGGAAAGGAGAAACTTGTTGACATTCAATTTATAAGCCCGTATATTGTATTCCTTGGGAAATACATCAGGGGGGGAGACTGTTCCACAGTTCAGTTGTAGCAGGGATGAAGGAGGAGGAAAAGAAACTTGTTCTGTGGGTTTCAAGGTGTACTGTGAAGGAATGTTGGGCAGTGGCTGTATGTGTTCTAATGGGTTTAGTACAGAGTGGAGGAATTATTGATCTGTTTCAGATGAGCATTTTCCATGAAAATATTTATAGAATATACAAATTGCAGAGACTAAATGTCTATGTGAAAGTGGGGGTAGTGAGTTGGTAAGAGATGGATCATTTATCAGTCTAATTGCTCTCCTCTGTATTGAGTCAAGCATTTTGAGTCAAGTACATGTGGTTGGCTAGTGCATCCAGAAGAGCAAAAGTAGGTGTAAGACAGGAGCATCAAAGAGCATGGGAGAAAGGAAAGAGAGAGAATTAGAAAGACAGGGGAAGAGTGGAAATTGCAGAAAGTTGAGAGTGTAGAAGCAAAGCAGCAGAGAGCTAGGGAGAGAGAAAGGAATGAGAATGGGAGAGACAGTGGAAGAGAGGAAATTACAGAAGGTTGAGAGAGTGGGAAAGAAAGAAGAGAGAGTGTACAATACCAATTTTTGTATGATTTAGAACCATCAGTTATAACCTAGTCTGTAACCTTCATTTTGTGCTTACTGATTTGTATTCCCTGAGGATGCCAATAGAAACAGATTGGCAAAACATGTAGGAGGATAAAAATAAAGCTACTTGATAAAGATTTTATAAAAAAGTGTAATAGTCTAAAGAAGAGAGAGATTAGAAACTGAAGAGCTGGCCATACCAGAGAAAGAGTAATGAATCTGTTTGGAGCATGATGTATAGAGATTTGATGATTTGGGGTGTGCAGAGTAGTGCTTGCCTTGTGGAATAATAGAGAGAGAGAGAGAGAGAGAGAGAGAGAGAGTGGCACTGGAGGGTAAAGATTAGTGAAAACATGAAGGAGATGGTAATAACGGTTGGGATGAATGGCTTGAGAGGTAGTGTGAATCGTGTAGGGTGAAATTTGAAGTTGATATTAAAGATAATGCAGCAGAAATGTGTCTGAGGAAAGATAGTGAGCATGTTGACCCAGTATGATCATGAGGAGTGGAGGAAAAGAGTGGTAATAATGAATGAGGTGATGGCAAGAATATGTAGGATAAAAGGTCTTAAATATATGAATGTGTGGTGTACATTTGAGGACTGCAGAGAGTTATATGCTAGAGATGGATTACATTTGAAGACATAGGGACACAGGCATTTAGGGAGACAACATTCTCCCCAAATGTCTGTATTGTATTAGTGATATTTGGTTAACTAAGGAAAATGTTCTAATAGAGAAAGAAATCGATGGGCATGGCACATTTTGGCAGGATAGGGAACATAAATGTGGTAGTGGAGTGTTACTCGTGATGTGAGATGAATTGTACCCTCTCAAGGTAGAGAATCATAGTGGAGATAACACTAATGACTTTGAGAGCATATGGTGTGAGGTTGATGGTTACACAACAAGATATTTTGTGGAATGTTGCTACAGACCAGGTACGAGGATGGTCTGAAAAGTTCTCGGCCGTGACCATATATGGCAACACTATCAGCAACATTCTTTTTTTCTAAGTTGGTACATCTGTCATAAGCATCCCTGTGAAATTGCAAGTCTATCAAGTAGTTTGTCTTATATAACTGTCTGAAGCAAAAGTGTTGTCTGTATCCCTTGAAATCGATAAAATTGAGTATAGTGTGGTTAAAAAATTCTTTTTAAAATGAGGTTTAATGCCAAAAGAAATTCATTCGAAGTTTATAAAGGTTTATGGGCACTCTTCTCCTTCGTTTTCGACAATTAAGAAATGGGTTGCCAAGTTTAAACGTAGGCATACCAGCCTTGAAGATGATCCATGTGAAAGATGTCCAAAAAGTATAACAACACCAGAAATCATTAATCAAGTGCATGATACAGTATTGGATGACTGGTGAGTCAAAGTGCATGAAATTGCTGACACTATAGGCATTTCAAAAGAAGGTGTAGGATATATTTTGCATGAAGAATTGCATATGAAAAAGCTTTGCACAAGATGGGTGCCTTGCTTGCTCACAGCAGATCAAAAAGCACTTGCACGATAAATATCTGAACAGTGATTGGAGCATTTTAACAAGAATAAAACTGATTTTGTGCATTGATTTATTACTATGGATGAGACTTGGATTCACCATTACACACCAGAATCCAAACAGCAGTCAAATCAGTGGACAGAAGCCGATTGTTCAGTGCCAAAGTCGGTTCCATCAGCAGGAAAGGTCATGGCATTGGTGTTTTGGGATGCTAAATGCATTTTGTTTATTAATTATCTTGAAAAGTGTAATAACTGGGGAATATTATTCCAATCTTTTAACCAGACTAGACGAAAAAATTCATGAGAAAAGACCCAGTTTGCAGAAGAAAAAATCATCTTTCATCAAGACAATGCACCCGCCCACAAAGGTGTTTTGGAAATGGGAAAATTAAGGGATCAGCACTATGAATTGTTGGAACATCCATTCTATTCCCCAGATTTGACTCCCTCTGACTTCTATCTCTTCCCTGAACTAAAACTCTTTCTCGCTGGTCAGCGTTCTTCTTCAAATCAAGAGGTGATTGTAGCTGTAGAGGGGTATTGAGAACCACTACAGGGACAGTATATTGGCACCTAGAGCATCACTGGAATAAATGTAATAGTCTTAAGGGAGATTATGGTGAAAAATGAAAATAATTTTGAAATTATAAATTAGTTTTTTCATTGTTAGGACGAGAACGTTTTAGACCAACCTCGTAATATAACTGTAATGAGCAGGAAATGTTTAGTAATATTAGTCTGGCAAGTGCAAGTGAGTGATTATTATGGGTTGCCAACGCTAGTGATATAAACTGGGAAAAAGAGACAGCAGGCAGCAAGACAGGAGCTGGAATTTTGGATTTTTTGAGGGACAACTGTCTAAGGCAGCATCTAGCGGAGGAAATACACAAGGATTAAGAGATTAGGATAAACGTTTCATAAGGTAACTATTTTTGTGAAGGACCTTAATCTTTCTCCAAAGAACTTCATATTTTATGGAGACGGCATGTTCTGCAAGCTCCAGCTGTTCCAGCTCATGGAATTTAATGTGATTGGGATGTTCATCATGATGAACAGCCACCTGTCTAACAGTATGGCCAAAATATGATGACACAATATGAGGTTCCAAATACAGAATAAAAGCAGGATAAAAGAAACCTTTTGGATCCCAAGAACTCTTTATATTTATGCACAGACTGAAAGATCATTATTAATCTTACAGCTTTGCAAAACCAAAAAATATCTACTTTTGTTAAATAAAAATATTAAATCTCTTCAACTTGATTAATCTCAATCCTATCTCCTGATATGTCTGATCTTTTACACAGTATATCTACTGTTTCTACCTAGAGTTTTGCTGCAACATGAGATAAGTTTATATGAAAATTTGATATTATTAACCATTGTCAGTCATCGTTATCTTCTGCTGTGGGGCCTGATAAGACATTATTATTATTGTTGTCATTACTATTACCCTAAGGCACCATGGAGTCACAGACTCATCTATGAGGTCTCTTGGTCATACACACAGCTCAGCATACTGTGCCTTAAACACATTCAAATTCTCTGCTGATAGCACACTCTCAGGCAAGGCATTCGAATCATTCACAAATCTGCATGCAAAAACCTGCTTCTCATTCCTTTTTTCACCATCCTTATGCAGCTTCCAGGGATGACCTCTTGTTCTCTGCTGATCTCTTACCATTTTATGAAAAACCTCTTCAACATTGATCCTCTAACAGTCCCTTACCAACTTGTACATCTCTATCATATCACCCCTCTTTTTCATATTCATTAGACTCAGTAAATTGCATCTTCTCAACCTTTCCTCATATTAAACATTCCAGAGATTAGAAACTACCTTAGTCACCTCTGAACCCTTTTGAAAACCAGGTGACCAATTCTGTGCATAGTAGTCCATGAATAGCCTAATCAGAGCCTTATACAATGGAAAAAGAATCTCCTTACTTCTACAAGTCATTGTCCTCCACATTATTCCCAGAATTCATTGTGTTGTCCTCAGAATGTTGGCAATGTGCACTCTAAATTTTAGATTCTTATCCGCCATCATCCCAAGATCTCTTATTTCCCCACTTCCAACAATATATCCCCACCAAGCGTAAAGTAAATTCTACATCCCATCTTTGTTTCCCATATTTTGAAACCTTACATTGTGTTGCTTAAGGGGGTCAAAGTTGTATAACTGAAAGGAGAGCTCCACATAACCTTTAAAGAAATCTGAAGAACCGACCAGAGCTTCTGACCTAATGTCCAGTCCTCACCTTCTCGTGGTGCACCCTGTAAGGTATCTACCTGGATACTGAACAAACCAGGATGGGCTGGAAATTTGGGATATTTAGCTGACCAAATTGTATTCTTATTGGCTTAAACCACAATATAAAATGATTGTACAACATGACAGAATTTCATGACTGCATTGATATCACTCGGTTAAACAAGGCCCCCATTATTTTTGCCAGGGAATGAGGTCGAACAGCAAAAAGTCAGCTATTGGAACAAATCCTAAAACACACCCCAACACAACATCACCAGAGTTCAAGAACAGTACTATCAACATAAGAAGCCTGAATGGTAAAGAGGAGCTAGCTGAGGAATTGGATAAGTACCAGATCAACATAATAGGGGTGACTGAAACAAAAAAGACAAAAACTGATGAGATATTTCTGAGCAAAAAATACAAAATGTATTATTCAACACTAAATACGAGGTTAGTCTTCTTGAATGTCAGGCAATTTCAAGTAGAGTAATGTGGGCAAATATCAGAATGGGAACTGGACAATGAGACTTATTTGTACCTATGGTTGCACAGAAGATTCTACTAAGGTAGAGGTGGAGGAATTTTTTGAAGCTTTAGAGAAAGCAGCTGACACAATGAAAAATGAAAAGTTGGACCTTGTTGGGGATCTAAATAGCAAAGTAGGAAATGAGTGTCAGACATACAAAAATATTTTGGGAAAACTTGGAGAAAAGACAAAGCTAATAATAACAGCAAATACCTGTTGGATTTCTGCTCAGGACATGGACTGGTTATTACTAACATCATGTTCCAACATAAAAATGTGCACAAATTCACATGGAGAGAAGAGGCAAGGAATAAGAAAAGTCTCATTGACTGTGTTATTGTTGTTTTCTTCCTGGTACAGGACACGAGAGTGTACAGAGGATTTGAACTTGGAAGTTATCACCATTTAATCTTGAGCAGGATAAAATTGAAAAGAATAACATGTAAGAAAGTTTTAAAGCGAATAAAAGTTGAGCAACTCTCAAGTGTGAACTGTAAACTAAAATACACAAACGTTATTCAAGAAAAAAATGAAAGAGTTTGAGAACAGTTACCAAACCTTGGAGATTCATTGGCAAGCCCTGAAGAAAACAGTGATTGATTCATTCAGAGAGGCATATGGTGAGGTTGTCTGCAAGGATAGAAAAATCAGAACTTTATAGTAGACACGGGAAGTAAAAGAGGCAGTGAAGGAAAAGAAGAAAGCATATCAAAAGTTAGCATCCAGGAATGTGTTAGCAGAGCTAATCTCAGGTGGTATGGTCGCACTTAAACAGAATGGGAGAGGAAAGAATGAACTAGCATCCTCACTCCCGTACCCATTCACACAGTCTATTCAAGTCTTCTTGAAAGGCCACAACATCTGCTCTACTCCTCCTAGTTTCCCCAAATTTGCATCATCTGCAAACAACTGAATATCTCCATCCAAATCTTCCTCATTATCAATAACATAAAGGTTAAAAAGAGGTTAGTAGTGTCCCTAAAACCCATGAGATACACCACTTGTGACTATCCTCTTCTGGGAATTTGCTCCCCAATATACAACTTGCTGAGATCTATTAGATAGCCAATCTCTGATCCAATGCACTAGTTTAATATTCAACCCCATCTGCTCTAGTTTGACTATCAACTTATCATGCGGTAATCTATCAAAAGCCTTTGCAAAATCGAAGTATACCACTGTGTATCCATCTCCTTTGTCCAATGAAGCCATCGCCTTTATTCCTTAAAAATATATGGTGATATATTAAGTCCCACAGTCTTATTAACATGAAGTTTGCTGAATTCCCCATATTCCACTTGCTCACTTACAGTCAGTCTATCCTCCTCAGCACCAACTGCTCTCAAAATCTCTATGATTTCACATTCACAAGAATGAAAGACCATTATGAACTTCTCATTAAATATTTTAACTATATCTTCTGCAGCAGTTGTTCTTATACCATTTTCTTCAATCAATATCATCTTTCAATAATCATTCTTTTTTTTTTCCCTGCTACGTATCGAAAGAACTCCTTAAGATTCTCTTTGGCTTCATTAGCTAACTGCTGCTCATATTTCATTTTTCCTACCTTTACCAACCAAGTCACACTCTTGCCTGTTCTTTGTAATCCTCATGAAACTGATTATTACCGTTCCTCTTATTCTGGCTCCATAATGCCTTTTTCCTCTGTATCACATGCTTTCTTTCTTCATTCATCCACTTCACGCCTACCTTATTTAACCTTCTGACCGTTGGAATACATTTTGACAATGCTTCTACTAGATAGTTATTGAATAACACCCAAGCAGCATTGATCTCCTTTCCAGCCAACTCCTCATTCCGTGAGGAATGAGGAGTTGGCTGGAAAGGAGACCTGCTAGCTGTCTACACCTGCTAGCTGTCTCATAAGCTTCTCATAATCACCATCCTTGTAGTTTCACATATACCTTTTCCTCAAGTGGTCATCACACTGCTGGTAACTACCCAGGTAATCACTTCATGGTCACTCTCTCACCAACTGGAGGGTGATTTAACACCTCATTTATAATAGCATCCTCCGATGACATGATCAAATCCAAGATCCTTCATCCTTGTGTGCCCTCCTTTACATACTACCTGAGGTAGTTATCCCTCACAAACTCAAGAAACTCATTTTTTTTACTTCCATTTGCTGTCTCGTCATTGCAGTTTAGAATGATATATTTAAAATTGTCCATGATGATCACTCTTTTCTTATTTGCTTGGATAATTTGATTATGCATTTCTTGGTCACCACCATCTACATTACCAGGTCTATAGCAAATCTGACTGAGAATTTGATTCTATTCAAATTTGTGAATAGAATCAAATTCTAATCACATAATTTGATTCTATTCTATCTCACACCATACAGCCTCAAAATCACTGCCACTATTTCCCTCATGCGTGTCTACCTTGTATGGACATAACTCTTTGTCTGTCATCAGTATCACTCCACCTCCCTTTTCACCATTGCTATCTTCATGAAACACATCATACCCTTCCATCTCTATTCCTGTCAGGATATTACTCTCATCCAACTATATCTCACTTATTCCAACAATTCTTGGGTGAACAGACTCAATTAATGCAAACATTACATTTGCCCTGTTTCTTACATATACAAATATAACAGCTCATTTTTTGATCTATTGCAAGTTTCACTGATAGCAGTTATTAAATGTGACTTCTCCATACATTTCTTTTTATCCTTATTCATATTAGAGCCTTCTTCATATCTAAATATTTTCCCTTGATTTCAGGTCATCCCCTTCCCTTTTTGTCTACATATGCATTCACATCCTCTTGGAGCATCAACCTTTCTCACACTGTGTTCCCCTGTCCACTCTTAGCATCCCCATTTCCCTGTTTGTCTTGCACACTTGCTCTCTCATTCTCTATTCTCATGCTACCCGCTTCTTCATTCATAACACCACTTCAGTCTCTCCTTTCTTACTTTCCTGCTCTTTCATATCAATTCTTACTTGATCAGATTTATTTATTTATTTATTTATTTATTTCATGTGCGAACTACAGAAAATGTAAGATCATACATATAAATGATTAAAAGCATACATTTAAAGAAATAGACATTAAAAGAATACGGATTAAAAGCATACATTAAGAGACAAAAATGCCACTTGCATAAAATATTACACAAAAACATAAAATGTCAAATTTCACTCATCCAGTGATTAATATACTTTAAAGCTGTTTCATTACACTGCATTAAATCTTCTGGTACATTATATTATTAATGTCTATTAGGCATTGCAGAAGATGATCCATAGTTTGTGCTTCACCACATGAGCAGCTGTCATTGTCTGTGTAGCTCCATCTGGCCATATTCTGCTTTGATCTGCCCATTCCAGAACGAAGTCTTTGCCAGTCTAGATGTAAGCGGGATGGAAGAGATTCGTTTAAGTTCAGAGCCTCTGGAGATTGTTCTTGCCACATTGTTGACCTTGTGGCTTTTATGGAATCAACCAACAGCTCCACTGAGTGAATAAAACTTTTCCTTGAGTTTAGCTTCCTATTTACAACATGTCCATACAAAGAATGCCATTCATCATTTAGTTGTTGTTTCCACTCATATCTACTCTGTATTGTTCTTCTGATACGAGGAGGTGCAATTCCAGAGAGTGCGTATAGATGGCTAATTTTTGTGGGCTTAAGGCAGCCGGTAATGTGCCGAACACATTTCATTAAGAACCTAGTCAATAATTTTGACATGTGATGATCTTTCCAAACATTGCTAGCATACTTGGCTGTCGAAAAAGAAAGTGCCAGTGCAGAAGTGTGCAGTACTTGTGGACTTGCACCCCACCGAGATGATGTTAATCGGTGCAGAATATTATTACGTGTTTGAATTTTAGCTGCTATCTTCTCTGTGTGACACTTATATAAGGTCCTATCTGGTGTGACTGTAAGGTAAGTTGGATTTCGATAATTGACCAATTTCACGCCATTCCATTCTATATTCAACTCTCTCCTTGCTTCCCTATTATTGAGATGGTAAAGACACATTTGAGTTTTACTGGGATATGGTTTCAGTTAGTTTTCCTTATAGTAAACTTTAAGAGTTTCTAGTTCTTGTGTGAGCTTCTTCTCAATGTTATCAAAGGATTTTGCTTGATAAGCTATTGCCTGGTCATCTGCATATAAGAAGGTTCTTGAGTGTGGATTTATAGGTTGGTCGTTAGTATATATATATTGAAAAGGAGGGGAGAGAGCACACTTCCCTGAGGTAGACCATTTTTCTGGATATGTCATCTGTTTTGTTTTTTTTTGTCTTGAAAATCAACAAAGAATCTCCTGCTGAATAGCAGCAATCTGAATACCTCCACCAACCGATAGCTGTTTGTCATGCTGTAAATTTTGACTATTATCTTTCTAAGATTTAGTGTGTCATATGCTGCTGTCAAATCTATTAATACAGCTCCTATTGCTAACCCCCTTTCAAAGCCATCCTCAATAAACTGTGTTAAGTTTAATACTTGTCCACTGCATGATCTTCCTGGTCTAAATCCTGCCTGTTCTTTTATCAGCACTTTCTCTATTTCTGGGCTTAGTCTGTTCAAGATTAACGTCTCATACAACTTCAGCGTTGTGCAGATACATTCTCTGCACTTATTTCTTTACCTTTCAGCAGCAGTTACTCCAAATGACTCACACCAAAACCATTCAAATGCAGTCCATCACTCTTATACAGTTTAATTCATTCTTCAAACTCATTCCGCACATTAACAAACTGCACTGCTTTCTTCTCGCATATTTCTGCTATGTGGGTGTCCATAAGTTTCTGGCCTGACTAATTTTTAGAGGTGATAAAAAAGAAAACAACTGTGTCGCTTTTCAACATAATCTTCCTTTACTTCAATACACTTTTCACATCTTTGAATTAACATTTCTATGCCCTTGAAAAAATAGGCTGTACTTTCATCTGGAAAAGGGCCTAAAACTGCATCTTTCATGTCATTATCATCTGTAGATTTTCTTTCTCAAGTTCTTTCTTCGGTTTCAAAAAGAGGTAGTAATCACTGGGTGCTAGATCTGGGCTGTAGGGGGGGGGGTGTTCAATCTCCTGGAAGCAACAGTCTTTCACTAGCCTTTGTAGCAATAGCCGTATGGACTGGAGCGTTGTTGAGAAGCAGCAAACCATGACTCAGCATTCCTCGTTTCTTCTCCTCTATCATGCAGTTTGTGCAGGAGTGAAGCATAATATTCTGCATTCACAGTAGTATTCCTTTACTTGAAGCCAATCAAGAGAATTCCCCGCAATCCCAAATGATTGTTTCCATGATCTTCTTGATGGACTGAGTGATCTTGGCTTTTTGCAACAGTGCTTTGCCTGGTTTGCACTACTCCATGGATTCCATTTTGGAAAGAGGATCATGATAAAGGACCATCGGTTTCACCTCCAGTGACAATGAATTCCAGCACTTGTCTCTGATTCTCTTGGAAAAGCTCTAAAAACTTTCAGGAACAGGTCACATGATGCTCCTTCTGAATTGAAGAGAGAAGTCAGGGCACCCACCTTGCAGTGACCTTCGTGATGTGAAGCTTCTTGTGAATGATTGTTATAGAAAGCTCTAACCTTGCTGAGATTTCTTTGAGCTTCAACCGTCTGTCTTTGAGCAATTCCACACAGGTGGAACTACTCAATGTTCTGCCCGGATGGAACTGCTTGATCTCAACAAGAGAGACATTCTTCTCAGTCATCACTTCCAGGTGACCATCATGAGGATCAACTTTGATGCTCTCTCTCTTCCTAGGCAAAACTGTTTAGCCCATTCCTTCCAATAAACACCATCCAATTGCTGTTTGATAACATTTGGAGAAAGCCCTTCTTTGGTGAAAAACTTTATCACAGCATGGTTTACAATTTTTAATATTACAGCCACTTAGCATGCCACATGTTAGTGAAACAAATATCTCCAACTGAATGACACAGGTAGAGAGTTGAAACTGTAACACTAACCTCTCCATTGATATTGCTATCTGTCACACATGGCATTTTAAAATTGGAGCAAGTTTTGTATGTCAGCCACAAACTTTTGGAACCTACCTTGTAACATATCATTCACAGTCTTCGTTCTTCATTTCATTTCATCACTTCATACTTGGACAACACACTGACTACCTTTTGTATCACAATATTATCTTTTATTCTTCTCAAAACCTTTTGATATCCAATCTGACTTGTTCCTTATTCTCAGTCAAGTCATTTATCTCTATTACCACTACCAACTTTTTTGGTTGCTTTCTCCTGATATCCAACACCTCAGTCACTGTATTCATTTTACCTTCAGGAAAACAAACCTTGTGTATCTTTTCGTTTAACACACTTCTAATAATTTGAGAGAGGACTTGAAAGTATTGTTAAAGGTAGCGAAAGAAAAGAGTGACAGAGTTAGGATGGTGAGTCTGTTGCTGTGGTATGACAGAGAGGAGTTTAGGAGGAGGGCCATAAACGCAAATGACTTTATGCGCAGATTATGCAGACAGTGTGGTGTGGAATTCGTGGACATGTGGAATGAATTTGATTGGCAAAAGGATTTATACAAGATGGATGGCCTGCATTTTAATGGATTTGGTGTGCGGAGACTGGAAAAAGTGTTGCTGAATGAAGTGAAAATGGATGTGCAGAACCAGGGAAACTAGAACTACCAAGGAAGGAGGGAAGTGGAAATGCAGGCATCAAGAGACAGTTGAGTGTAAGAATGTATATAATGTACCCAAGCCAGTACTAAGGACAAGAAATCGGAATGGGATAGTTAGAATAATGCATCAAGATAGGGGTGGGACAAAGGGACCTCTGCATTTCATGTATACTAATGCCAGGAGTATTAAGAACAAGAAGGAAGAATTTTTGGCCTTGATTGGCTCTTCCTGGCCATAGGTTATTGGCATTAGTGAAACATGGCTGACAGAAGATGATATAGTTAGTGGGATAGAATGTGTAGGTTATAGTGTGTTTAGGAGGGACAGAGAGAATAAAATGGGGGGACGAGTGTTATTGATGATAGCTGATGAACTACAGCCAAGGAGAATTGAAATTGTATCGTAGGATAGTGAAAAGAGCTCATTTGAGGGTATTTGGAGTGAGATTGAGACTGGCAGAACAAAATACACAGTTGGGTGTTGCTATAGACCAGGTGATGGAATAGATGGTGGAGATAGAATAATAAACAAATTGATGAAATGAGTGGAAGGAGGGTAATTATTATGGGGGATTTCAACTATGGTGACATTGATTGGAAGGAGGAGAGGACACATGGGAGGAAGGAATTGGATTTTATGCAGTTATTAAGGGATAACTATCTGCGACAGCATGTAATGGAAAATACTAGGGGTCAGAGAGTGCTTGACCTGGTAATTGCATCTGAGAATTTGATGTAATGAATATGACCATGTTGCCACCTATTGGTGAGAGTGATCATAAGGTCTTGACCTGGGAGGTTGCTAAAGGTGTGGAATTTTCGATTAAGACAGGGTATATGTGGAATTACCATGCTGGCAAGTATGACAAGCTTAGGAGATTGCTTGGATCAGTGCCATGGCATGTACAACTGCAATGGCTGGATGTTGATAGAGCATGGGAAGTGGTCAAGGAGCATTTACAGGAGGTTATGGCTGATTGTATACCTAGGGTCCGAATAGTAAAACAAGTAGGGATTAAATGGATCAATAACACCATTAAGCTTGAGCTGCAAAAAAAGAAACAACTGTGGAGGGAATTTAAAGAAAGAGGTGACCTGCAGGCACACGAACGGTATAAAGTGCAGGCCAGAAGGGAGTGTGGTAAAAAAAGCAAAAGCGGATTATGAAAGGAAAGTAGCTACGCAAGCTAAAGAAAATCCCAAACAGTTCTTTCAATATGCTGCAAGCAAAAAAAAAAAAAAAAACTGTACACGGCAAAATGATTTTAAGGAATGACAATGGTAAGGAGGTCACTGAATCAGTCGATATAGTGGAATTACTGAGTGAGCACTTTGCAAGAGTATATCATCCAGGTGGTGACATTGAAAAAATGAAGGAACCATTAATTTATATATATGTGAATTGTCATGAATGAAGTGGAGGTGAATAGTCTATTACAGAACCTTAATGTGAATAAATACATCTGTGGGATTGGATGGTATACCGGCACGGGTCGTAGGTGGCTACGTGACGTGGCTAAAGAATTATCAGTGCCCTTTACCATGTTGTTTAATCTTAGCCTCGGATCTGGTTTAGTCCCGAAGGTGTGGAAAGAGAGGAAAATAGTTCCACTGCATAAAGTAGGATCCAAGACTACTGTTGCAAATTACTGACCGATCAGCATATCAGGAGTCATTGTCAAGTTCTTGGAGAAAGTAGTCAAGGGAAAAATACAGGAATAGATTGATGAAAAGAAGATATTGTACGGGGGACAGCATGGCTTTGTGAAGGGTAGAGCATGCCTCAGTAACTTGCTCAAGGTTTATAAAACAGTGATGGCTGAATTGGATAAGGGTAATGGGTTTATAGGGATACTGTTGGACCTGGCAAAGGCATTTGACAGGATACCACATGGAATTCTAATTAAACTACAACATATGGGAATGGATATAGGGTTGGTGAGATGGATAGGTGGGTGATTGATGGAGAGATATCAGAGAGTAGTTTATTCAGGAGTAGAGTCCAAACGATGGCCTGTGACTAGTTGTGTGCTGCAGGGTTCTGTTCTTGGACCACTGCTGTTTAATTTGTTCATTAATGATATAGGGAATGATCTAAGAGGAACAGTTCATTTGTTCGCTGATGATGCAAAGTTGGGTAGGGCAATAGTGAATGCAGAAGATGTCAAAATCTTGAACGACGACTTGGATAGATTGGAGTTCTGGACTAAGGAGAATGGATGTCAATTTAATGTGACAAAATGTAAGGTTATGCATTTTGGGATGAAAAGATTAGCAGCAGTATACCACATTGGTGGAACTGTACTCCATGAGATTGATGAGGCCAGGGACTTGGGAGTGTTGGTGGATAGGGAGATGAAGTTTAGGGGGCACATTGCAAAAGTGGCTAAATCAGCTCATCGACTCACTTGGTTGTTGAAAAATACTTTGATGAGCAGAATCAAGCAAGTTATTGTACCTCTGTACCGAGCCTTGATAAGACCTCGTCTCGACTACTGTGCCCAGATTTGATCACCTAGGTTTCTTCTTGATGGGGAGGAGGTGGAGAGGATCCAGAGACGAGTGACCAAGATGATAGCAGGTCTATGGAATGAATCTTATGAGAACAGGTTGAAGATTTGTGGGTTGCAGAAATTAGTTGATAGGCAGAGGGGAGATATGATTGAGACATACAAATTGCTAAAGGGTTTCTATAGGATTAATTCAGAGTATATTTTTGAGATCAGGACTGGTGGTGAGAGAACTAGGGGACACTATGGAAGTTGGGAAAGAGTGTGGTTAGCAAGTGTGTTAGAGCTGGGTTCTTTACTTTTAGAGTGGTAAATGAGTGGAATAAGCTGCCAGAGTCTGTTGTGGGTGCTATGACAGTGAGTGTGTTCAAGTCTAAGTATGATAGATACTGTGAGAATGTCGTATAGTTGTGTGGACATGATGTTTAGGACCTCCCTCGATGAGTCTAAGGACTCCCCTGGAGTCGCCTGCAATAATAATAATAATAATAATTGAATCCCCATACAACGTAACTCATGAGTCTTTCATACCGATATCATTCATTTTCATCATTTTCACTCTTCCATACATATCTCGAATTCTCGTAATTTCCTCAGCATCTGTTTCATCTCTTCCCTCATCATAACCAACTCAGCTTTCAAATCTTTCTGTTGTACACACTTGTTTCACCATCAATGCCTCTTGCCACGCTACCTTTAATTACACTCTGTTTTTCAACTTCCGCTACATTTGTATCACTTTCTTCTTTCTTACCATCAATTGCTAAGTTCATCAGATCACTGATTCACTTTTTCAAAACTTTTTTACTATTTTTTCGCTGATCTTTTACACTGTCCTTCTCTCTCTCTCTCTCACACACACACACACAGAAGTAACAGTAGTTTTTTTTTTTATTACTTAGGCTGATAAAGGGAAAGCATTGGAAGTTCAAAGCCAGAAAGATTTTTACATAAACCAACATTAATGCTATATGAATACTTTGCATATTGTCTTCTTTCTAATCATTCTATCACTAGCCAAATTAAAAAATTAAACTTAGCCATTGATAATGTCTCTTGCTGGGATGAGTAAACCAAAAAAGAAACTTAAAACTTTTTATAGACATCTTTGACTGTGGGAACTTTCTAAAGTCCACAAAGCAAATAACCTGTTTCCTTGCTACAAAATTGCAAAGGCACCTTTCTAAATTACATTTAGTGTTCACAGGAAAATCCTCTTCATTTTTTAAGAAAAGTCCTCACTTCAGAAAAAAGACATTGGTGCTTCATCTTTGTCATGTTGGAGGTTTAATGAAATATTTATAGCACTAGGAAAGGATTAAAAACAAATTTGTAATTTTAGTGCTTCCAGTATTTCATCTCAGTCATTGAGACACCTTCAGTGATTACAAATAATTCTTGTAACACACATTCAAATACAACACGATACTAAGTGAAACATATGGGTGAATCTAAAGTCCTATCTAGGTGGTGCATCCTCGTGGGTGTTTGTAGGTGACTTAGGATGTAAAGTGGGATCTCTGATAATTAATGTTTCCCAAATTTTAGGAAGTTTTTATGCAAATGTATTTTATGCAACCATATTTATGCAACTGTAAATAAAACTTCCCAAAATTTGGAAAACATTAATTATCAGAGATCCTACTTTACATCCTAGGCCACCCAGAAATGCCCATAGAAGTTGCACCACCTAGATAGAACTTTAGAATATCCCACATGTTTTATTTAGTATTGTGTTGTATTTGAGTGTATTTTTTGTATGTAGATGATATCCTTTCAGTTTGGCATGGTTCCCTTACAGAACTTCCAGATTTCATCATGAATCAGCCTTCATAACATGCAATTTACAGACAAAAAATACTAGTGGTGGTGGTGGGCATTAGTGTAGATGATGATGGGAGTGGCAGTTTGGTGTATTGATTGATTAAGTGGTGGACACGGAGAGTTGTAAAGTAGGTGCCCTCCCTTGATGACTCTTTGGACTTCATGGAGGTGTCACAAAATAATAATTAAAAAAAAAAGATTAATAGAATTCACCAAACTATGTGCAGGGAATTGAAGATCAGTATTGGCAATCACAAAAGGAGGTCCAACATGGTATTAATGCCTTGGATAAGCTCAAGACAAGAATTAGGATAGGAGATAGATTGATCAGTAATCTGAGGTATGCTGATGATACTGTACTCCTCTGTAATGACAAGGAAGAACTAGAACAAATTCTTGATAAAGTTAACAAGATCAGTAATAACAGAGTACTTCAACTCAATCTTAGCAAGACAAAGATATGGTTCTCAAAGGAAATACAAACAGGGAAGCTCTTGAGAAACAGGTGTACCTTAATGGAGAAAGAATTGAGGAAGTCAGCAAGTTTGAATACCTGGGATCCATTATTAATGTGAAGAATTGCTGTTTAGAAGACATCAAAAGAAGATTAGGAATGGCTAAAACAACAGTCAGAGATTTGACTAAAATCTGGAAGGATGGATCTATCTCCATGGGAACAAAGTTGAGGATTTTGGATGCAGTTGTTTTTTCAACAGCAACTTATGGATGTGAGACTTGGAACCTAAAGAAGCAGTCAGATAAGAAAAGAATAGTTGCTTTTGAGATGTGGTGTTAAAGAAGGCTGTTGAGGATATCATATACTGAAAGGTGTACAAATGAATGGGTGTTAGAAAAGATCAGTAGAACTTTAAGGTGCCTTAAGGATATTGAACAGAATAAAATTAAAATATTTTGGACACATTGAAAGGATGGAAGGAACTCTTTTCAGAACAGTAATAGAAGGTCAAAGGTCAAGTTCCTGGAAAAAGAGGAAGGGGTTGACTGTCAATGAAATGTGTGTGTGTGTGGAGTGACTGATTTTCAGAGAGTTGAAGCCTCCAGAAAAGCATACAACAGGACTACATGGCGAGGCCTGTGTGGCACATCACCAAGCATCAGAATGACCATGCAGCATCTGTTTATGCCCAGTGAACACATGGATATGGAATTTGGTATATGTACAAGGAGTTGTAAAACTGTGTTAACCATTTGAATCTGAACTTATTCCTATTATGGGAAATAGTCTTTCTCCACACATTCTGTAGGTCAATATATGTTTTTAAATTAATTAATTAATATTTTTTCTTTTGTTTAATTTATAGAATTAGGATCATAATGTTTTTTAGGCCATGTCACTCTGTGTTATGAATGTGTAACTCATTGTTTTCATTAGTGAGTCTTCCACTTTTATCTACTTGTTTAATTTGAAAGCTATTGTGAAAATGCCTTTGACACTATAGCAAATTTCTATGTTAAGTAAAATGCTATGTAAATAATAAATTTGTAGTTATTATTTAGTATGAATATTTTTGAAGATCTCAAAATGGTGGTCTTTCAGCATTCACTTTTTGATACTGGGAGGCAGCCAAATGTGCTTGCTGTAGATTTGGAGAATGTTGTAGTGCTGTGACAGAATTATAGAAGTACTCTCTCCAATTTATATCTTCTTTTATAAAAGGTAGGTTTTCTTCTGTTGGATCTGGTCATCTGTATCCATGGAATGGTCTGGCATTCTGGAATAGTGTGTAGATAATGGACATTGTTTCTGTATTCTTCCTGATGGATATTAGCTGTTCTTCCTCTTTGTACAAAGAATGTTAATTTTCGGCAGCAAGGGCTACTCACTAACTAAAGCAGCAAACTTTGACAAACTGTAAGAACAGCCTAATATCCATCCGGAAGAACACTGAAGCTATGTCCATTATCTACATGACAGCTATTCTAAGGTGGCACATCACATCCCATATATACAGATCACTAAATCCAATGGAAGAAACCTCTCTCTTTTATATAGAAGTGGATATAAATCTGAGAGACTATTTCTAGAATTCTGCCAAAGCACATCAGCATTCTCCAAATCCAAACAAATTCAGCTGCCTCATAATACCAAAAATCTGGAAGACCATTATCTTAAGATCATCAGCAAGATTCCATCACTGCACATATAGAGTACACCACTTAAGACTGTAGGACTCCACATTGTTACAGTCAGTCTATGTTTGCCTTCCTGTTAGTGTTCTGCATGTACTTAGTGTATTTTTTTATGCCTATGAAGATGCCTTTGCAATTAAGGCAAAATATTGGCCAAATACTCATGTTTAATGGAGTGAAACAGCATTGGGAAAGGATTTTAAATGATATTGAATTCTTCCAATATTTTGTCTTAGTTGCAGAGATATGGTCAGGGAGTACAGTATGAGATTTGTAATAACACACACACACACACGCACGCATGCATGCACGCTCACACATGCACACGTGCACACACACACACACACACACACACACACACACACACACACACACACACACACACACAAACAAACAAACAAACTAACTAAGCGAAACATGTGGGAAAGGTTAGAGTTTCTTTTTCTCTGCTGTTTCTTTTGGAAGAAAAAAAATTATTAACAGATAGAGGGTACCTCTATGGAATCTCTCCTCTCACCTCCCCTTGACAATTTTTCATGGAAGATTTTGAAAAACAAGTTCTTGACTCAGCCCCTCTCAATCCTTCTATCTGGTTAAGATATGTAGGTGATGTGTTTTCTGTTTGATTTCATGGCCCAGAACATATTAGATTCTTTCCTTGGTTGCCTCAATAGTCTCCACCCTAGAATCCAATTTACAATGGTAAAGAAACTAATAGTAGTCTAGCCTTTCTAGATACCTTAGTCAACCACCTACCTAATGGTAACTTGTACTTTACAATATACAGCAAACCCATTCACTCAAGCAAGTACATTCACAAACCTTCCCATCACCCCCCCTCCTGCCTCAACAATATGGTATCATTAAAACACTAACCAAGAGAGAGAGAGAGATACTATGACACTTGTTCCAGTGAGGCCTCTCTTGCAGCAGAACTCAATCATATACACCACTTTTTTATCTAATGGCTACAGTTTCCACAATATACCAAATAATCAATCCTTCCCCCAATCCTTAACCTTCTTTCAGAAAGATTTTAATAATTCTATCAGAAAAATAGCCAGATTTGTAAATAAATACAATCCTTGCACAACTTTCAAGCTGCACTTGAAACTAACTATCCTTATCTGCTTCACTAAAGACAAACTTCCTCCTCTTTCAGTTCCAAGTGTATACAGAGTTTCTTGTACTTGCAAGTTGGCCTACTGTGGACAGTCAGAAAAAACATAAGCAATGCATCTACAGTCATGACTATGGTTCAGTCGGACCTTGCAGACCATGCTTTAGATATGGCTCACAGCATCAATTGGAAAAAGACCACCATGTTCTATCACTATAAATTTAGAAAAGACTGTTTTTAGAATCTGCTATTGCTCTTAAAAATCAGCCTAATTTAAATAAATATAGTTGCTTAAAACTTCCCAAAATATGGGAAACACTAATATTTTGAGATTCTAGTTTACATCCTAGGCCACCAATAGGTGTCCACAGAGGACACCTCACCTAGTTAGGACTCTAGTCTTTTGTCCATGTGTTTCATTTAGTTTTGTGTGTGTGTGTGTGTTTGTGTGTGTGTGTGTGTGTGTGTGTGTGTGTGCATGCGTGCGTTACAATTCTCATATTGTACTCCCTGACATCTCTGCAATTGAGACAAAATATGGGGAGAATAAAATATTATTTTTAAATCTTTCTCGGTGCAGTTTCACTCCATTAAACTTCTAACATGAGTTTCTCCCAGCACTTAAGCCATGACACATGGATATTGGTCTAATAATTTAATAGGTAAATAAATTTAGTTAATCATTATCACTAATTGCATTTTCTTCTCTAAACAACAGTATGAAAAACTTTTGTTCCTCTTAGAATGCCATTGTCTATCGCCTATGCTTTATTGATACTGATAATCTTTGTACAGACTGAATCTTCTGAGATCATAAACTTGTTCCTGATACTCCTGACATTTTTATTTTTAAATACAGAACATTACCAGCATACCTACTAGCCTTATATCCATTATTGCTCTCCCTAGTTTCCACTCTGTATTCTGATATACCATACAATCTCACATTATATATAACCCCTTCCTTCCTCGGCACTTACTTACTCAGGAAGCAGCACCCTCTCTTTCCTATTCAAACTTTCCTATTCACCTACATTCTTTCCTATTCAAACTTAGCTCATCTTTTGATCGCAATGCTCTTTTCGGTTATCATATGCAATGCAAACATCCATCTACTCTAAACCTCTTTTTACTTTCTTGCTATCTTGTCATTCATTATAATGGAAGCAGTGCACTCACTATTCTTCCCCCCTCCCCTTCTGTTTCACATTTTCTAACACCTGTCATGTCTTTCACTATCTGATTCACACTTTCTTTCTCTCATGTTATTTGTACCAGTCATCTTACCTGCAGTGTAACCTCTCTTAATCTTCACAGGCCCACTCTCCCATTGCTATAAGCAGTCACTCCTCAAAAATTCTATTCTCTACTCTTCCTCTTCATCAGATTTCCATACATTCTATTTCTTATAGCCTCACTTTCTCTCACACTGGCATCTGTCATTCTCCTCTTCTTAACTATTTGCCTAGCTCACCCATTTTCATTGCTTTTCTATTCTTTCTCATTCTTTTGAATTTCTTTCACTTTGACTTATTCTTGCATTCAAAACAAGCCCCCTAATTTTTATTCATCTTCCTTCTGATCAGTCTTCATAGCATTCCACTTCCTTCCTTACAACCTTTATTTTTCTCTGCATGCATCCAATCCATCCAATGAAGCTGCCACATTTTTATCCTCTATCATGTGATCTATGATTAAATTGTACTATCTTGTTGAAAGTTTTTCCAGTTGGTTATACTATAAATTAAAGATGTCCAGAAATTATATTCTTGGTTTAATCCTTTATCCAAGAATATAATTTCTTGGCATCTTTAATTTATCATTCTATATTGTTCTGCATTTGCTTCACAGTCAGGCTACTAGTATTTCTCTCTGATTCTTGATTGTATCTGCACTCTCAATAAACTCACTCATTTCCAACATAACTACACTTGTCTCTTGCAAAAATCAGAATGACTAATGATCATGTTTTCTGCTGTTTCTGTTGTTCCTATTTCAGATACACATTTATGTTCTCTTTCTTTTCCTGGCATATTTTTGATAAATTTGTAGGTGTACAAGCCACATGCATAGTATTACTATTATTATTAATATCTGATCTCCATGGAGTCAAAGAACTCATTGTGGAGGTGGGGGATCCATACTCTCAAGCCAAAAAATTTTCAAACCATGCCTTAAACCTATTCACAATTTCAGCACACTCACCACACTTTCAGGTACATACCACTGCCTTGTAGTTCCACTTATAACATAGTTCTACTTACAAAGTATATGCAGTGATTCATAATATATATTTCATATTATTAAGTTAAATAATCATTTGCTGTTGTATTAGGTAAACAGTAGACAGAGAATTCTTCAGGAGTTAAAAGATAATATTACAAGAATTGAACAGTTGGCAGCAGAAACGATTGAATCTACTCTGTGAGTAAAAAGTAATTCTATTAAAAAATTATATATTCTCTAACATTTGTTTAATTTATCAGTTCAGTTTATCTAATTGATTTCTTCAACTTTTATTATCATCTCAAATCTTGACTGTACTGTTTATTGGAGAAATTAATAACTGATTTTGAAACTGTAGCTCTAGAGACTTCACATAACCCTTTTTCTAATATCCCAGCATTTCAGTATGTGGAAGTCTCTAGTGTATTTTGGGACAATGCATGCTGATATATTCTCTAACAGGTGTTCAATTTATCAGTTTGATTAATTGTTTTCCGCATTCAATATTATCTAAATTCTTGTCTATACTATTTATTGAAGAAATGCACAGCTGGATATAGAATTAAAGGGAAATTCTATATCCAGTTCTATATACGTGAAAATTCATCGAATGAACAATTCATCGAAAATGCAATTCATTGAAAAAACAATTCACCGAAAATTTTAAATTTTCGATAATGTTATGATAAAAGTAATCCATTTAGAACAAAACTGAACCATGTAGACAGCTTCTTGTACTGGCAACTTCTACTAATTCTGCTAAGTCAGAGAGATTTTGTAATACAGCACATAATTTGGACTCGTTATTTTGTTGCCACCCCGAATATACCTGAACTAAAAACTGGAACGGTTCGACATTTTCTTGTAAAAGTTTCCAATAGCGAATCTGAGTAAAATTCATCCCATAATAATTGCTGTATTGAAGGCGCATATTACTACTAGCAACAATAATAATAATAGAGCCTGCGTAATTCTGTCGGTATAAACAAAGCTGTTTAGTTAGAAAGACCTGGGTAGTTGGAATCCCATTTATGAAGCATATAATTTTTATCAGTCCTGTTCAGCTAAAGGTAAATTAGCAGGCATAATACAGAGATGGCTGGGCTTTTCCTCCTGGAAACAGGCAAATCAGTCCTGTGAACAGATATGAAACAGTTATCGGACAAGAAAGACTATAAGAAACCATATTGTTCTATAACTTTTCCCTATTAAAGTAGCATTGCTATCTCACTCTGCATGGTTCAGTTTTTGTTCTAAATGGATCAATTTTCTCATAACATTTTCGAAAATTGTAAATTTTGGTGAACTGTTTTTTCGATGAATTGCATTTTCGACAAATTGTCTTTCAATGAATTACCTTTTCGATGAACTCTCCAGATACCGAATTAAAGCTCTAGAGATTTCTGCATATCAGAAATCATTATTATTATTCGTAGTAGTAATAGTATTATGTGAAGATGCGCCTTGGACAATGTTGTATGCAGATGACATCTTGCTGTGTGCAGATTCAAGAGAAGAAGCGGGAACTAAACTGGAAAGATGGAGAAAAGTACTGGAAGAGAGAGGTATGAGACTGAGCAGAAGTAAGACAGAATATATGTGTTGCACAGTGGACGGCAGACAGGAGACAGATCTGGAGCTGGAAGGAAATGTCATCAGGAAGGTGAGAGACTTTAGATACTTAGGTTCAACAGTGGAAGAAGATGGGGGAGCTGAGAAGGAAGTGGGATGCAGGATACAAGCGGGTTGGAGGAACTGGAGGGAGATGGCTGGAGTGTTATGCGATAAGAGGGTGCCGATCAATCTGAAAGGCAAAATCTATAGGACAGTAGTGAGGCCAGCTATGACATATGCTATAGAAACTGTTGCCCTGAGGAAAAATAACATCAGCAGGATGGAAGTAGCAGAGATGAGAATGCTTAGGTGGATGTGCGGTGTGACCAGAAAGGATCGTCTGAGAAATGACTATGTCAGGGGAACAGTGAAAGTTACGAACTTAGGAGCGAAAATACAGGAGGCAAGGTTGCGATGGTTTGGTCATGTGATGAGGAGGGAGGACGAATATGTGGGAAGAAGGGTCATGCAGATGGATGTGCAAGGAAGGCGGAAGCGTGGGCAGCCAAAGAAGAGATGGAGGGAGCTGGTAGAAGAGGACTTGAGGATGAAGAACTTGGATGTCGTGACAGCCCAAGACAGGAAGATGTGGAGGAGACTCATCATCAACAGTGACCCCACTTAAGTGGGAGAAGCTGCAGAAGAAGAAGAAGAAGAAGAAGTAGTATTGCATGACATTTTCAAGGATTCCAAGGAATGGACTCATTGCAGGAGGATATGCTACACCACACAACCCACCACCACCTAACCTACTTAAATCATCTATCTATACATCACACCACTATCCACCATCAATACATTATGTCTTCTACCATCACCAATAGTATTTTTGCCTGTTAATTGCAATGCTCTCTGGTCAGTATGTCTGTATGTGGGATGGTGAATCCAAGTTTCCAGGAAGGATAACCCTACTACCTCTTTATGAGGTTGGATGACTTGCCTTCTGTAGAAAAACACACGAGGATTCCTCTTGTAACTTCATTATTAATATCTCAACATTTAAATATGTAAGTCTCTGCTGCTTTAGTTTTATGATGTCAAATTGAGGAACAATTGAGGAAACATTTTTCAGCATAATCAGATCTTCATATTTCTTGTTCTTAGGATAATGTCCATTGTGGAGAATCGAGTTTTAATTAATTAATATGTAATTACAAACCAGGACTTTAATCCTATATTTTATTAAGTGAATCCCCCCCCCAAGGTTATAAATCTCTCATATATTAATGTTAATACCCCAGGTAAGCTAAGAGTAAGATAATCTATAACCCCTGCTCTAGACACCAAACAAAGAATTTCCACTTCAGTCTTCCATTGGGCAGGGTGGTAGTTTCACTCCAGGTGATGAAATTCACACAAACACATTTGCAAACATCTATGCCTGCAGTGGAGAAGGTCATTTCAAAAGACAAGATGATAAACTATTTATTTATTTATTCAGGAGGTGACTCAAAACATCATGGAGTAACTGTAGGAGTGAGGAAAGTTCATGCAAGAGCTCGTCTTGGTTATAATCCTGTTAATGACAGGATATTTTGCATTATACTTAAGGCTCATCTATCAATGTGTCAATCATCATAGTTTATGCACTCCACACAAATAGGCCTGCTGAAGAGAGTGAAGAGTTCTATGAAAACCTACAGACAGGAGATTTTCTCTTGGCAGGTAGTTCAATACAGTCTGTATTGGACTGCCTGCCAAGAAGGGATGTACTTTTTATATGAGGGGACTATAATGCAAAAATGGGAAAGTGAATGAGAATAACTCCTGAGTGTGAAATGTTTGATCTGGGAGAACGTAACACCCATGGTGAAAGTCTGTTGGAATTTGCCATGCTAACAGATTAGTTATTACCAATATTGCTTCCAGAAACACCCATGATGGACATATACTTTGACATCTAATATTGATAGGTCAAGGCACCAGACTGATTACATCCTGGATCTCCAATGGTGGAAAACAAGCATCTTTGATGTGAAAACTTCTTATATAAATTAAGGGATTAAATCTTCTTATATAAATTAAGTGGATATTAAATCCAACATAATTTCCGAGCTGAATACAGAAACTATAAAAGTTTCACATTTGAAAGTTGACCAGAGAGCTTGTGGGAAATACGTTCGCTGCCATACTATGAATTGCCCTAGCCGAACCTAGCAAGCATGCACACGAAGCATCTGTATATTCGTCTACTATTGGTCCATTTTGATAACGGACCAATATATGGGCATTTCGGCGTGTGTGTGCTTGCTATTAGGTTCAGCTAGGGCAACTCGTAGTATGGCGGCTAGTGTATTTCCCACAAGCTCTCTGGGTCAACTTTCAAATACGAAACTTTGACAGTTTCTGTATTAGCCTCTGAAATTATGTTGGATTTAATATCCACTTGATTTATGTAATTTTACATGCCGAATTGAAGCCTTTTGGCTCTTTATTTTAGTGAAAAACCTCTTTAGGAGATAAGTTTATTTATAATGCAAGTTTGTATATAGTGTTTGCAAAACAAACCATTTTAGACACACTTTTAAGACAATACCATAAATTTACACTAATATTAATTATTTGTAAATAAAGATATTAGTTTTGAATTTTCTTTGTCTCTCATTCAGTCTTTTAACTTATTATAATAATAATATCCTGGATTGGAGTCCATGATATTAGCCACTCAGGCAGCTTAACTCTGGTATATAATGACAACCAGGGAAAAGAAAGATAGATAAAACACAAATGGCACAGTCACTGACAAGATAGTTATGATTTAAGTGTTCATTTGCATAAAAAATTAAGTGAGAAAAATTAAGAAATCTTTCCTTTATTGTTGTGTTTATTTTTTATTTATTTATTTTTGTTTCATTTCATTATTTCACTTCTTTTGATTTCGTTATTTCATTCTCACTCTAACTTGTTATAATGGGAACATTATTAGATATAATTAGTATAATTAGATACTTCCTAAGAAAGTACAGCATGATTACTGTCACCAACTAAGATTAAAAGAGACCCATTCTGACTACAAACAAATCTAACAGTCTTTGACTTCGAGTTCCTTCTTTCACATGCATGAGAAAATTGTCTTGCAATAAATCAACAAATTCCTCTTTATTCTCATCATGAGATTTCTGTTCTACCCGATCAATGTTTGGATAATTAAAGTCACCCATAATGATCACTCATTTAGTACCTATAAGGCTAAATTGGTGATGCATTTCTTTGTCCCCCACAACTGAGCCACTAGGTCTGTTGCATCACCTACTATATATTTCATTTTGTTGTGTCTCCACTTGTCTGCATGGTTAGCCTAATGGCTATGCGCTTCGCAACTATATGACTGGGGAAGGAGTGTCCTAGGTTCAATTCCCGTTGATGGCATGAGGAGCTTAAAGGATCTTCCTCAGCCATAGCCAAGTTAGCCAGTCTTGGGCATGGACAGCAGGGTTTTCATCATGCAAGCAGGCAAACCGGCCCTGTGAACACACATAGTATACAGTCATAGGATATGTAGAGCAAGGAAGACAACAGGAAACCACCTTGCTCAGAGTCATTTCCCTAGATGGTTGCATATATAGCTACCCTAAACAGCTGAAAGGCTATAACCACAACAACAGTCTTTACTTCACACTGGATAGCCTCAAAGGCACCGCTACATGGGACATTATTACTGTCATTGTTTACTTGCATGTCTACCCTAACTTAAGTTTTGTGATATCATTAGGACCCCTTCTCTCCTCTCTCTTCTGTCATTCCTAAAAATAGTGTACCCACTCGATCTCAGTTACCATATCTGATTCTGATAGCCAGGCTTCACTAACCAACAATCTTGGGCCATATTATTATAAGTTAAGAGATTGAGTGAGAGACAAATTCAAAAATAATATATCTGTTTACAAATAAGCAATATTAGTGTAGATTTATGGTATTGCCTTAAAAGTGTGTGTGTGTAAAATGTTTATGCTTTGCAAGTGCTATATACAAATTTGCATTATATATATAAACTTATCTCATAAAGAGAAATAGGGCCTGCAAACTTAACACAGTTAAAGAACATGAATATCGCACGAGATTTCTTCTCTTAGATAACAGGATTTGATGAGAATACACAAACTTATAAGACACGATTTTTTCTGTTATCAATAATGGCCATTAAAATATAAATTATTTTTAATTAGCTCATTAAAACAAGAAAATAATTTGTGCACAACTTATTATTATTATTAGCTGACACCTCCAGGGAATCCAAGGACTCATCGAGGGAGGGCACCTACTCTACAACTCTGTCTCCACTGCTCAATCCACCAATGAACTGCAACTACACAATGCCATCTACTGCCCATCATCACCACCACTATTATTTTCACAGACAATCACAAACATCCATGCCCACGGTGGGATTCAAACCTGCAGCCCTTTGGCTGGAGAGTGGATATGCTAACTAATTAAAAAGAACTTAATTACTAAAGGAAGAGCCATAAGGCTTATTTCGCCAATGCAAAATGACATAGGCAAAGTGGATGCTAAATACAACATTATTTCAAGTATGTAGAAACTATGAAAGTTTTGTCAGTTGACCTGAGAGCTTATGAGAATGCAATCCTCAGCATTCCCAAGTTGCCTTAGCCTGCACTACTTAAAAGACATGGGTGCTGCCCAACTAGTTTGAAACAGCTGTCAGGCCAGTGAAACCTTTATCAAATGCATTAATAAAAGGCAAATATATGGATGCTCAGGCAGCACCTATGTCTTTTAAGTAGTACAAGCTAAAGCAATTCAGCGATTCAGAGGATTGTATTCTCATATGCTCTCAGGTCAACTTACGAAACTTTCATAGTTTCTGCATACGTTTGGCTTTGAAATAATGTTGGATTTAGTATCCACATCACCTATATAATTAAAGAAGAACATATTTCTTCTTTCATATCTTCTCTGCAATATCAGTTCCTTTCCTATTTCCTTGAAATATGAAGCTAATTTTCAAGTTCCTTTTTTCCTTCTGAAAATTTTAGGTTTACAGCACTTAACTTGAATATGTTTATTGTATACCATATCAAAAGGACCTGTCTGTTGTTTCAAGAGATACTATATATCACTTTTATCTGTGCCACAACTTTGCTTCATATAAGAAATAAATAAAATAAATTCATCTGTTAATTTTGGGATAACTGTTTGTTTTCCTCATAACACTCTTTTCCACCTTTTTGGCTTAATAATTCTTTAAATTCTATTTCTCCACTAAACTTCAAACTTTTCAAAACATTGTCTCTGTTCTCATCAGCACCACAGTTGTTCTATTATTCTCTCTCACTCATTAATTAAACTTATTTTTCGGAAGTATAATCTTCACGCAAGTGCTATATTGTCTGACATGGTAAGCAACATGGTGGAACGTGGTGGTGAGATGAAAGTTGCTTGTTGTAAACAAGACTGAAGTTCTTCAATGGTGTGAAAAAATTGCTGTAAAGTTCAATATTTTCTTCTCTGAAGTTTATGTTACAGAAATAAAAAAAAAAAACTAAATTAGAGGTGAGTCCTTCTTTCAAATATCATAATCAAACAGTTTTCGATGGGCCATAAATATACAAAGATTTCTTATACAAAGAAATAATGCATTTTTTTGCTGTACATTTAGGAAATATTTAGGGAGGACCTGTGCTGGAGGAAGAACGGGAGACAAGAGATCTGGGATGATGATTGATAGAAAACTGAAATTCAGGGAGCATGTTGTAAAGGTGGTGAAGGTAACCCAGAGGATTGCTGCAATACTGAGAAGGACATTGACCTGCAGAGATAAAAGAGTTATCCTTCCGTTGTATAAGACTCTGATCAGACCACACTAGACTATTGTTCTCAAATTTGGTCCCCAGGATTTGAAGGGGATAAATTAACTGTGGAAAGGGTATAGAGGCAGATAACAAAGATGGTTTCATGACTGTACAATGTTAGTTATGAGGATCGACTGAGGGAATGTGGACTGCAGAGTTTGATGAATAGAAGAAGGAGAGGTGATATGATCGAGACTTTTAAATTGTTGAGAGGCAGTTACAGGGTGGACACTGGGAAGTTCTTTCACTTGGTGGAACAGCGGGAAGGAGCGATGACAAGGGAGCCATCGCTAGAAGTTATGAAAGGAAGCTGTGATCAAGAGGGTGAGGAGCAGTTTCTTTGTGTGGAGGATAGTTGAACCGTGGAGTGCATTGCCTGATAGAGTGGTGAGAGCAAGAATAGTCGAGGAGTGGTATGATAAACTTTGTGTTTCCTAGGAAGGTCCTCATGATGAGTCCATGGAGGCCTGAATAATAATAATAATATTTACGTATATGATAAATAATAAAACCAAAAGTTATTCTTTCCTTTTTATTTATTTATTTAATCAAAATTGGCTGCCACTGGAAAAAAAAAGTAAGATAATCTTAAAAAAAAATGTATTTCTTGTTTCATATCTTCTCTGCAATATCAGTTCCTTTCCTGATATTGCTAAATAGCAGATATTCTACAGTAGTAATTTAGGCATTTTATGCATATTCTTACACTCAGCTGCCTTACTCTTAGCTCTTTACTTGCTCAACAGCTTCTCTCCTAAAAGATCTAGTTCCCCTGATTTTTCACATCCACTTTCAATTCATTCAACAACACTCTTTCCAGACTCAGAACACCAAATCCATTCAGATGCAAACCATACTTCTTGTAGAAATCCTTTCGTCCATCAAACCCACTCTACACATCCACAAATTCCACGTCATTCCTCTTACATAATCTGAGCATTGACTGATTTGCTATTGTGGCCCTCCTCAGCTCAACTCAACTTTTCAGCAATAGACTCACTGTCTCACCCCTTTTCTTTAGCTACTCTAAATTAAAGAAGCCAAGAAATTACATTCTTGCTTCATCATTTATCCAAGTGTAAGCAAACAAAGTTTGTGTGTGAAGTAACTTCACAACTGGGCTACTTGTATATAGAGGCTAATGACTTCACATTAATTGCCTTACTATCCCATAATGCAATGCACATATCCTTATGGACATGTATAATACTATGCATTATGGGAAGGGCTGCCACCCAGACTGGTTTTGACCTGTATTGAGTTCTCAGCAGTGGGAGCCATACCCAGAAGTGATATCAAGGTTGAAGTAATGCAGAAGTTATATTTCATTTACAAGTAGTCAAAAGGTGTCATACTTTATTACTAAAGTACTCTGGATTAAAGTATTTTCTTTTTTTTCTTTTTCTTTTATTTAATTTTTCTTTATTTCTTAGTAAAACATTCCTTTCTCATTTATGCAGAGGAGAAGGATTTTATTGAATATAATATGTAAATATTATTAGTATATAGTAAGATGGAAGAAAAAAAAACTTACTGCTGGTAGTTTAGTATAGCATGCTTAGTATTTATTATTATTATTAATGTCAGACTACCATCATCATCAACAGACTCATCATGGGGAGATCCACACTCTCATACAAAGAGATCATCTAACTATGCCTTGAACCATCACAGTTTCCGCACTGACAACACTTTCAATCAGTGCATTCCATTCTCAAACCATTCTCCATGCAAAGAACCGGCTTCTCATTCCCTTGCTCACCCACTCCTGATACAGCTTCCAGAAAAATCTCTGCCACATTAATCTGGTAACAATCCCTTATGATTCATATCTTCTCTCCTTCTTCTGTTCAAGGCACTGCAAGTTGTATTCCCTCATAACCCACATTCCACAGATCTAGTTATATTCATTAAACTGGTAACCCATTATCATTTGCTCACACTATCAATCTGTTTAAATTATCTTACAAAATCTGTACATCATCATTAATTATTACCTTACTGAGTTTTTCACCATTCCAAAACACTGGATGTTTCTTGAAATTATTTCTATTGCCATAAATGTAAAATTAAATATCAGTTATTGAAGAACAGAGCTCAACAGCACATTATCAGTCATCTCCCTGATCCTGACTTACTCCTCCATCTACCACTCTTTGATGTCTATCCATAGGCTACTCTCTTATCCTATCAAATGCCTTTGTAGAGTCCAGAAATATGTTTCAGTAGTAATTTCTTTTATACAAATCATCTGTTACTTTATTAAGGTGGTGGTACTAGTGCCATAGTTTGAAGATGAAGCATTGTGCATATATTGTTCAGATAGGTCTTTATTTTTATTAAATATTTGTGATATTGCTAATCATTATTTGTGGTATTTCCTTTATTTTTGACTTTGTAGTTAAGGTGTGTTTGTTTAATTGTGAATCTTATTATGTGCGATTGTTTAAAAAGTATTAAAATATTCTCTATTGCACTGATGCATGTGAGAAAAATGGCAGCTATGATTTCAATAAATGAGGAATTTAGTGCACTAAATTCCTCGTATGTTCAATGTAGTCATTGCAAGAATGAATAGTTTGTGGTATGAAAGCAAGAGTGGAGAGCATGTGTCAGATGAGTTATCAAGGACACTACCTCAACAAAATGGTCAACAAAAGGTTGCCTTCTACTCCCTCAACAAGATCTCTAATCTCCAGAAACCTCCAAATACCCATCAACCTACCAAAAAAAACCCAGTATAATATGCCCACACTTGCGAGAGCTTCACTTGGCAACTTGCCAAGAATTGTTGATTCATGCTGAAGGAGAGAAAGAAATGAAGGATATACGAATTGGTCACCAACACGCTAAATCACGTGCTTTCTTATCTGTCACTGTACTAGTAGTAACTTGATTTTTATTGTTGGAGAAGATGGATTGATTACCCTATTATCGAAATGGATTCTCCTTCTTGTGACATGCGCAGAAGTGTCGAAGGGTCTTGCATCTCTGGGCATACTATATCTACAAGATCAATGGTATACCTGTGTTTTGTACTATGTAGGAGAGACTGGCAAGTCAAGAGAGGTATGCCAATCTGAATGCATCAAGGATGTAGAAGACGAAACACAAAACGGTACTGGCACCACATACAACCAAAACCAGGCATCAAGTATTATGTCGGCAAACCAAAATTATTATTATTAACATCTGACCTCTATGGAGTCAGAGACTCATCATGGGAGATACTATTGCACACAAAGCTCATCCAACCTTGCTTAAACTGATTCAATGTGTGTCTACATTCACAACTCACTAAGGCAATGCATTCCACTCACCAATCACTAAGGCAATGCATTCCACTCACCAATCACTCTCCATGCACAGAACCTTCTCCTCACTCCTCTGCTCGTACCATCTTTATACAGTTTACAGTAATGGCTTCTTGTTCTACCTCTCTCTCTCTCTCTCTCTCTCTCTCCCATTCTATGAAAAATATCTTCCATGTCAAGTTGATAACAATCCCCGACTAGCTTATTTGTCTCTATCATATCCCTCCCCCCCACACACACCTCTTCTTCCTATTCATGAGGCTTTGCAGTTTACATTCTCTCAATATGACCTTGTACTCCTCATTCCAAAGACCACTGACTACCTTGTGAATCCTTTCTGAACCCTTTCCAACATATCCTCGTCACCATGAAAACTCGGAAACCAAATCTGTGCACAGTAATCCATATGAGGCCTGATCAAGTCCTCATACAGTGGCATCATAACCTCTTTATTTTGCATGTCAGTCCTCCACATCATTGCCATTATCCGATGTGAATGTCTTCACAATTTGTGCAACGTGGTCCATGAATATCAAGTCCTTGTCTACCACCACCACTCCCAGATTTCTCATCTCCTCTACTTCCTTTAAAATTTCCACACCAAGTGTATAATTTTCATCCCATAGTTGTTTAAATTTCAAAATCTTACACTTTGTAACATTGAACTGATAGTTCCACTTACCTGACCATTCATGCAATCTATTCAAGTCCTCCTTTAAGGCCATAAAATCTGTTTGACTCTACATTGCTGAGTCGCCACAATTTTGCATCTCTGCAGACAGCTACACATCACTAGTTAAACTCATCCCAATATCATTAACATACAAATTGAACAACAATGGTCCCAAAACTGATCCTTGCAGTACACCACTAGTGATCTTCCTCTTTCAGGATACTGCAATCTTTTGATACATATCTGACAGCTAGCCACTGATCCATCTTAGAAATCTGTTATCCAATTTCATACGTTTCAATTTATTTAATAGCTTGTAGTGTGGCAGTCTATCAAAAGCTTCTTCGAAATTCGAGCACCACCCCCCACTGTATATGCAACTCCCCTTTCCAAGGTATTTGTCCCCTTGTTATAGTACATAAGTAAGTTAGTAAAACATGATCTCCCTTTAACAAATCCATGCTGATAACCACAGAGAATACTGCTGTTATCAACCCATTTCTATATTTTACTTCTCACCAATCTCTCTCTCTAATACCTTCACCATAACTCCAGGTATACAGATTGGCCTATAATTTGAAGCCACAGACTTATCAACACCTTTGTGCAGAGGAACAATTTTACCTTTTTTTTGTCTTCTTTCCACTCCCTTGGAACCTGTGCTATTATAAGACTCTTATTAAACATGCATGTTCCATGAAATTGCTACTGCCAATTTCATGGAACATTCCCTTAAGATGTGTGGTTATATGTCATCAAATCCTGTTGCCTTATTGACATCAAGGATATTTATTTCCTCAAATACCTTCTACTCAGTCATAATTAAGCCATCCTCTCCTCTGTCCTCTACACTTAAGTTCTTCATGATTCCACCCTGTTTGGGAATCATAATATAAACTGATCACTGAATATCTCAACACTGTCTTTTGCAGCAATTACCATGTATTTCTACCATTTTCATCCATTAACATAGTTTTACCTTGATTATTCTTCCTTCTTCTTGCCACATATCTAAAAAAATTCTCCAGGTTTTTTTTTCATTTCTGTTTCCTCATTCATAGTTTCTTTCACTTTCTCAGTTTCAATAGATTTCATTTCATTTTTGTTTTTTGTCATTTACACCATCTTTTATCTTTTCAGTCTATTTTGCATTCATTGCCTTGTGGTCTTATAATATATTGCTCTTCCTTCAAATTCACACTTTCTCTCCTCTCCCATTCATTCATTTTCTCTCTCTCTCTCTCCACAATCACATCTCTTGCACTTTGCCATGCATCCATATTACACTTGCAACATTGAATTATTTTTGAAAAGTCTTCATTAATGCCACTTGATTGCGCCACAAAATTGCTCTACATAGATTACAGATTTTTCTCAAGACTATTCAAGGAGTCAGCTGCAATGATTTTACATCAGGTCTGGTCTTTTCTAGTTAAACACAACACACATTAAGTTATTAGTAGTTCACAGTAGATCATTAACCAGCAAACAACTTGATAGGGAAATGTTTGCATTCCATTGTTATTCTGCTTTTCAGATATTGCATTATATTCATTCCCTATTATAATTTATTTTTTAGTTTATTCACTTATTTCTGATGATGTGAAACAGAAGAAGTTTCATGAAACTAGTAGAGTAGGCAGTAAATTATCCCTATCCCATTTGTTTTTTTTCATGTGAAAAAATACTGTCAATACATTTCTAGTATGCCCTCACCCCAAAGAGGACTATGCAATGATACATTCCAGGCTATATCTCCACTCTTCGAATTTCATGTTTTGTCATGTGACAGATAAATTATTATTATTATTATGCGACACCTCCAGGGAGTCCAAAGACTCATCGAGGGATAGTTTGCCAACAGCATCGAATGATTGATCCCTTCCAACTACTAACCATGCTCAAACTTGCTTAACTTTTTGTGTGCACCATTGGTAGAGCCTCTGCTACTAATGGCTTATCTAGTAAATGAAGATTATTTGGTAGATGAGAAGAACATTTCATTGCTATTCTCCTTATCTACCACTTTCTTGTCAGATTTTCTCTCCGACCATTTGCATTCTGTTTGCCTTCATTTACTTCATTAGTGTTCTTGCCTTTTTGCTCACCAAAACTCTCGTTTCACACACTGTTTCATTATGTTCCTCACACACATTACATCATTTGCATATATTTTTGTTTTATATATAGTTTCCAAGGGCCAAGTTATTCAGTAGAGGGTGCTTTTTTTCTTGATGCTCCTTGATGTGCAATATCAGATTCCTCCTTCAGAAACTCTGCTTGGTAGTAGCAAATGCTTGAATGAACTTTTGATAATACTCTATTTTTAAACTGAAACAACTTAGCAAACATATGGCCAAGTACTAGTGAAAATTATTTATGAAACTTTTGTTTTATGCATTTATTAATTTAGAGATGCCGCTAATAGAGAAAGAGATGAAAACATCAAGATTTGTGACATTCACGTGGTCCAACTACAGGCAGAGATTGATATGATGCAGCAACAATTAAAGCAGCTACAAGAGGAACATCATACACATGAATTATCATGTAGGAAGGTAATGAAAAGTCATCTTTAATAATTCCAAATAATAGTATTATTATTACTCAGGTAAATTAAAGATGCCAAGAAAGTATATTCTTCCTTTATCTAACTATAAGCAAACAAAGTTTGTGCATTAAGTAACTTCATGACTCAACTATTTGTATATGGAGGCTAATGACGTCACGTCAATTTCCTTAGTATCCCACAATGCGATACACATATCCTTCCAGACATGTATAATGCTATGCATTAAGGGAAGGGCCACTACTCAGATTTTCAACTTTTATTGAGGTCATTAGTAAGAGCCAGAAGTGATGTGATACCAAGGTTGAAGTAATGTAGAAGTCATATTTCCATATACAAGTAGCCAAAAGTCTTCATTCCATTTTATTTGGTTGGACTAGAAGCTTGGATCAGGAGAATGGAAACAGAACCACTCATGTATCTCCATTGTATCCAAAGACTCATTTTGGGGAAGCCCATACCAACCATTCTTCATATAATACATATCATATTTCTCCGTGAACTCTGACAAAGCACTCATGACTGGCTTTTGCAATCCTTTCTGCACACTTACCATTCTCCAAGCAAAAAATCTAGACCTCATGGCTTTGGTAATCACATTTTAACAGCACAGCTTCTAGGAATGATCCATTGTTCTCCTCCTTGTCATGTATGAAAAAAATTATGAAATATAATGTTATTATTATTATTATACCAGCACCTCCATGGAGTCCGAAGACTCATCGATGGTGACCCAGTCTATCCACACAATCTATCATATGTAGGACAGACAGGAAGATCTGGAGAAATACGCATGGCTGAACACCAAAAAGACGTACAATACAAAAGAGAACAAAAAACGGGTCTTGCTTTCCATACCACTTTCATCAGACACGATGTACTCTGGCAAAAAACGACGATGTCATACATAGAAAACAACAGTTATATAAGAAAATTTAAAGAAGCTGCTAATATGCTAAAAAATCCAACCCAATGCAATAAAAATCAAAGTTTAATTCTCCATCAAGTGTGGTCAGCTCAAATAAAAAATCTACCTTAATCTGTGCTCAGACTGTATGAATGAGAACAAGAACACGTGACATCATCCAGTATTGTTCAACGTCAGTAACGTTTTATATCTACATTCTGTTATTTGAGTTTATGAATAGCCAGACAGTTATGATTTGTATTTATTAATTCTTTTGTTTAAACTTTAAGTTATACCATTTATCCCCTGAAGATGTAAATCCTACGATTTACGAAACTTGTCGGGAACTATTATTTCAGTATTTTGTATAACTGAATAATAAAAAATGTGGTGTAATCACCGAAATATATCTTTTGAATTAATTACAATATTATGGCTTCTTTCAAGAAAAATACATTTACAGATACAATATATTATCAGTTCATGCCTTATATCAGGATATTTCAATCTTTTAGTGAGTAATCTGGAGTGGATGATCAAATTTCTTTGTTTATCTTGGAATAGATATTAATTATGAAAGAAGCTAGATTAGTTGCCCCATTGTGAAACTAATTATAACACAAGAAAAGTTATTACTGTTATGGTGTAGAATACATTTTATATATTAATATATTAATAATGAGGGAAGGATGAAAAAGTAATAGGTTGCATTTAAATGGAAAGAGACTTGCTAGAAGGAAGTTAATGAGTGATACGAACAAGAGGAAGTTCAAGATTGAGACTGAAATCATCATAAATGGTGGTGGTGGTAGTTAGTAGTAGTGTGAAAGATGATGATAAGAGAACAGAAATGCAAGATGGACAGCAAAATGGGGGGGGGGGTGATCTGTGGATAGACAGAAAGACACAAAAGGAGAGTGAGTATTGGAAGCAGTAGTAAATGTGTGTGTGATGATGAGTGATATGATTCCTATGTGGCATAGGAATTGGATGGCCTGGGATGTAAGGGGAAGAGGGATACTTGAGTCCGAGGGGATATATAGGGTAGGTATAAAGGCAATTAGGCATGGACAGGTGTATGAAAATCACAGCCAACAAGTGGCATGGGTAGGACTGGTTATAAACCTAAAAGTGAATTGCTGTGTTTATTTATGAATGCCAGGAGCATTAGAAATGAAATCATTTCAGTGATTGATTTCTTCTTATTATTCTTCTTTTCAAGGATTAGGCATTTGTCTGTTCTGGCTTCATTGGTCTTTCCATCTTGCAGCTGGTCTTCCTCTCTCTCTCTCTCTCTTTCCTGCTTGAACTGGAAAATTCATCCGAACAAAACAACTGATTGAATTTATTCATCCAAAAATTGTTGGAATAAGTGAAGCATGGTTGTATATCCTGAAGGGAATAGAAATGGAAGGATATGATGTTTTCCATAAGGATAGAAAGGACAATAAGGAAGGAAATTGCTGCTGATAAAATAGCAGGGGGAAGTATGTCCATGCAAAATGAAGATGCATGAAAGAAACAGTGGCAACAGATTTGAGGTAGTATGGTGTGAGGTGGAGTTTGATGGAAAGAGATATTTAGTTAAATGTTGTTATATGCCAGGAAATGTAGAGGATGGAGATGAAGAAATGTGTAAGCAACTCAGGTTAGTGGACAAGGGAGGATTGATCATTATAGGTAATTTTAATTATGATTGTATACATTAGATTGTGATGGAGAAATAGCATTTGGGTATAAGGAAAATTAATTTCTTGAGTTCTTTACAGACAATTATCTTAGGCAGTGTGTAAGGAAGTGGAGGGCATGCAAGAATCAAGAGTCATATATTTGATAATTTTATTGGATGATGTGATTGTGAGTAGGGTGTTGCATTTCCCTTCAGTTAGTGAGAGTGACAACAAAGTGATAACCTGGTGGCCAGCCATATGAAGACTTCTGTGAGGAAAGAATATATGTGGAACCATGAGGCAAGTGATTATGAGAATCTTAGCAGCCAACTTGAAGCTATACCATGGAATGATGAGTTAAGTAGGAAGTAGAAAAATGCTGCTTGGGTACTGATGATATTTAGCAACATCATTGTGTGAATGTTGCTAAATATCATGGATGCTGAATGTCAAAAGGCTGAATAACTCAGGTGTCAAATGGATGAAAGAAGAGCTTAAGCATGAAATCTGAAAAAAGAAGGCACTTTAGAGGCAGCACAAGATGAATAATGGTAAAATCAGTTGCCCAAAGAGTATAAAAAGCAGGTCAGAAAGGTGAACTTAGTTGGTAATGACAGTAAAAGTGCTATATGAGAGATTAGCAATTTTGCCCAAGAAAAATTGTAGAGATCTTTTTCTATATGTGCAAGTAGAAGGAAAAATGATTATGGTATGGTGATGTTAATGGATCAAGAAGACAGATTGGTAACTGCTGCAGAGGACATAGTTGAAGTATTCAATGAAACGGAGAAAACAGAGTAGAGGAAATGGAGAAGATGCTTAGTTGTGAGTCAGTAGGTATATGAGGAATTCCATAAGCTTGTTGTGAATAGTGATATAGAATTTGATGGCATATGACCATGTGCTTTAAGGGAATGTTCCAGGGGGTTGGCAGTTACCTTGGCATACTTGTTTAACACCTCAACTGGCTATGACGTCTATAGACGTCCAGCAAAATCTGGATACGATTCTGTAACACTGATTGAATAACATGGATAAAAAGTGCAATTTGGTCTTACTGTTTAATCCACCACGGCTGGTAGAGAGGTTAATAAGAGTCTTGTAATAGCACATATCGTAAAGATTTGGAAAGGAGGCAGAATTGTTTCACTTCATGAAGGTAATACACTATGAAAGATAAGGCTGTAGCTACAAATTTATAGGACCAATATTTATATCTGGAACTGTTGAGTTATTATTATTATTATTATTATTATGGGCTACTCCATGGAGTTCTTAGTCTCATTGAGGGAAGCTCTCAACAACATGTCAAGCACTATCCAATATTCGAGCAATAATTGTCATACTTTGTTTGAACACATTTCACAGTCATAGCACCCACAACAGACTGTGGCAACCTATTCCACTTATTGCCCACTCTCTAACAAAAAATCTAGTCCTTACAACCCTGCTAACTATACTCTTTCTCAGTTTTCAAGGATGGCTCCTAGCTACCACCAGACCTGTTCTGAAAAATTTCCTTTGTATTAATCTTGTAAAAACCTCTCAGTAATTTGTATGTCTCAGTCATATCATCCCCTTTCCTCCTGTCAACCAGTTTGTGTTACCCACAAATCTTCAGCCTGTCATCATAAGGTTCATTTCATGGACCTACTACCATCTTGGTCACTCACATTTGAATCCTAACCCCTCCCCTCCTCCTCATCACCAAGAAACTCATGTGACCAAATCTGCATGCAGTAGTCAAGATGGATTCTTACCAAAGCTTGATACAGAGGTATATTTTGTCTGCTTTTCTCTGCTTGCCAGGGTATTCTTCAGTAACCAAGTAATCTGATTAGCTGCTTTAGTTACTTTTGCAATATGTCATCTAAACTTTAACTTCCTATCCACTAACATCCCCACATTCCTGGCTTCATCAGTTTCCTAGAGTAGTACAGTCAATGTGGTACACTGCTGGTAATCTTTTCACCCCCAAAATGCATAATCTTACATTTTACCACATGCCACATTCAACTGATATCCATTCTCCTTTACCCAGACTGTCAGTTTATCCAAATCATCCTGCAAAATTTTAACATCATTCATATTAATTATTACTTTACCCAATTTTGCATCATCAGCAAACACTGAAGAGATCTTCTCAAATCCTTTCCTTTTTAGATAATATACAAATTAAATCGCAATGGCTCAAGAACTTTCTCCATCAAACACGCTTTTAGCCACTTCAACTTTATATCCAACCCCATGTGTTGCAATTTATTGATTAGAATTTCATGTGGTATCCTATCAAAAGCTTTTGCAAAGTTCAGCAGTTTCACTGTAAACTCATTACCTTTATCCAACTCAGCTGTCCCTGTATTATAAAATGTGAGCAAGTTACTGAGGCACAACCTACCCTTCACAAAACCATGTTTCCCCTATATAGTATCCCATTTCTGTCTATCTGTTCCTGTATTTTGCTCTTGACCAACTTCTCCACAACCTTGATGACTCCTGATATGCTGTTCTGTTGGTAATTTGCTGCATCAGTCTTGGAGCTTCCTTTATGCAGTGGAACTATTTTCCCCTCTTTCCACCCCCTTGGAACTAACTCAGAGCTGAGACTTAGATTAAACAATGTGGTTAAAGGCACAGCTAATATCCTAGTATCTTCTCTTAAAACTCAAGCTGATATACCAGATATCTAATCCTATAGCTGAATTCCCATCAAGGTTCTGTAGTATGCACCTCTAGTTCATTTGCCTCAGTTTCTATATAACTTTTTTCTCTCTCTCATTACTGCAATATATCCACCTATATGAATATGCTTTTGCAAAGTGTTCACTTTGCAATATATCCACCTATATGAATATGCTTTTGCAAAGTGTTCACTTTGCAATATATCCACCTATATGAATATGCTTTTGCAAAGTGTTCACTTAGTAATTCTACTGTTTTGCCTGATTCAGTTATCTCCCTACTATCAGCATTCATTAAAATCATTCTGCCATGAACCTCTTCCTTTTTACTTGAAGCATACTGAAAGATCTCTTTGGGATTATCTTTGGCCTGTACTGCTAATTTCCTTTCATATTCTGATTTTTCCTTTCTTTCTTTCTTTCTTTCTTTCTTACCCTTCTGGCCTTTGTACCGCTCATTTGCTTGCTGGTGAACTTTTTCCTTGAATTCCATCAACATTTTTTCTCCCCTTTTTTGTAGCTTCAGCTTAATGATAGCATTCATCCATTTAACTCCTACTTAGTTTATTCCCCTGACTGTAAGTATGCTGTCTGATATTACTTCCCTAACACACTCCTTTACCACTGTCCATGCATTATTAACATTATCAACACTTTACAACATCATGCCATGCCACTGATCTAAGCAATCTCCTAAGCTTATCCTACCTACCAGCCATGTAATCCACATATACCAACTCTTAACTGAAAATTCCAAACATTTATACATTTATCCAACTTCCAGGTAAAGACCATATGATTACCCATACCCGTTGATGGCAGTATGGTCATATTTGTTATGGACAAATTCTGTGTGCAATTACTAGATCTAGCACTCTCAACCCACTAACATGTTACATCACATGCTAACTCAGGTAATTATTTCTTAGTAACTGCATAAATTCAATTTCCTTCCTGCCATGTGTCCTCTCCTCCTTCAAATCTATGTTCCCACAGTTGAAGTCATCATCAGTTGATGAGAGTGATCACATGGTCTTGACCTGGGAAGTGGTTATTATTATTATGGTAATGGCAAACCACTTCTGTATATATTTTGCCAATAAAATCTTATGAACAGAGGCTTAAGTTATTGTGATATAGTGCTGGAAAATAGACACCCAGGTCAGAAAGCACTGAAATGGCTACTGGGGAAGTGCAGAGAGGAACTTTGAATGAAGTTATTATTATTATTATTCAGGCCTCCATGGAGTTAAAAGACTCATCATGGAAGGTCCTTCCTAAGAAATACAAAGTCTATTCAAGACTCATTGAGGGGAGGTCCCCCCCCCCCCGAGAAACACAAAGTCTATCATACCACTCCTTTAACTCATTGACTGTTCTTGCTCTCACCACTCCATCAGGCAATGCATTCCATGGTTCAACCACCCTCCATGCAAAGAAACCACTCCTCACCCTCTTGCAAACAGTTTCCTTTCCTAACTTCCAGGGATGGCCTCTTGTCATCACTCCTTCCCGCTGTTCAACCAAGCGAAAGAACTCTCCAATGTCAACCCTGTAACCACCTCTCAACATATAAGTTACCAAGAATGATGAAGCTGGATCAAAGCCTTCAGGAAGTTCAACTTCTGATAGAGTTAATCTCAGAAGAGGATGCCTCCGCTTTACTGATTTACATAAAATAGGAACATGGAATTTAAGAAGCATGTATCAAGGAAAACTGAAACTGGTGAAGAAAGAAATTATAACTCAAGTTAAGATGTTAGGAATCACTGAACTGAGATGGACAGGAATGGGTCACTTTGATGATGATGATTTTGAAAACCTTTGAAGAAATGGAGTAGCATTTGTAGTTAGAAGAGAATACAGAAAATACATTTTGGGTTACAACCCAGTGTGTGATAGAATAATTCTAATCTGAATAAAGGCATACCCAGTGAATGTTACACTCATACAGGTGTATGCACCCACTACAGATTCAAAGGAAGATAAGGTAGAAGAATTTTAGAGTAGCTTGCAACAAGTAGTATACAGTATTGATAAAACAGATTTTCTCTTGATATTAGGTGATTGGAATGCAAAAGTCGATGAAAAAGAAGAACAAGGTATCACTGGAAAATTTGGTTTAGAACTGAGGAATGAAGCAGGAGAAAAGATTTTAATAAATTATAATACCAATATATATATAATATTAATTATATATAAATAATATTATATATAATATTATTTATATATAAATATATAAATTTTATTATTTATATTTAAATAATATTATATATAATATTATTTATATATAAATATATCAATTTTATTATTTATATTTATATGTAAATAATAAAATACCAATACAATATAATATTATTTATATATAAATTGACATAAAATATTATTTTATTAGTATTATTTTTGCTTAAGTATCAAAGGCATCTTCAGTACAAAGCAAATCGAACAATAACTGACAATTCCAAAAGGCACCACCTAAGTAGCTAATGTAAGATAACTAAAAAAGGTCATTTAATTTCCTAACTTATTAAAAATAAATAAAATAAAAATATATAAATAATTAATTAATTTAATTAAATTAAATACACACACAATTTAAAAAAAATAAAAATAAATAAATAAAATAAAGTTAGGAAAGATTAGCTGATTTAAAATAAATATCTTCCACAAAGGGGATAAATGTAGACCATCAGATTTGTTTAAGTTAGGAGAGTGAAGTAAATTTTCACATATTTCTTTATAAAGCTGCTCCATGAGGAACTGACTTTTGTCTTGTTCCAGTGAACTCTATGTCTAGTGTTGATAGCATTCTCCACAAGTCCAGACTATTCGGGTTCAAGGTATTGAATATAAGACTTATGTTCTTCTAGCTGAATAAAAGCAGAACTTCCTGTTTGTCCAAAATAAGATAACCCACAAGAGCAAAGAATCTGGTAGACACCTGGATAATTGAGATGTAGAAGCTTATTCTTTGGAGAAGTGAGAAAGGTGAAGATTTTTCTGATGTGGTGAAAGGAAACAAAAATATTTAGTAGTTTTAAAACTTTTGTTATGCATTCACTAAGATGCCTTGCACATAAGGGACAGGAATACAAGTTATTTCTTCTGTATTTGAAAACAACACTATCGACACTAGACATACAGAGTTCATTGTCATTGAGTTCTTGGAAGTTTATTTTTCACTTGGTTAGACTATAATAAATTTAGTTTAATCCTTTATCCAAGTGTAAGCAAACAAAGTTTGCACCTGAAAACATCATCAAGACTGAGATAAGGTAGCACAACACCAGGCAACTCTGAGCAAAGGTTGACCAAGCTCTCATCACTCCTTGTCTCAGTATCTTTCATAATGCAAGGCACATCTTCTTGTGGACATGTATACTGCTATGCATTAAGGGTAGGGCCACTACCCCGACTGGTTGCAACCTTTATTGAGGTCTCGTCAGTGAGAGGCAGACCCAAACGTGGAAGCAATAGTAGAGGTCATATTTACCTATAGGAGTTGCCAACAAGTGTACCACCTTATTATTGAATTACTCTGGATTTAGAGAAAGATGTTGGAAGTTTATTTTTCACTTGGTTAGACTATAATAAATTTAGTTCAATCCTTTATCCAAGTGTAAGCAAACAAAGTTTGCACCTGAAAATATCTTCAGGACTGAGGTAAGGTAGTGCAACACCAGGCAATTCTGAGCAAAGATGGACCAAGCTTTCATCACTCCTTGTCTCAGTATCTTCCATAATGCAAAGCACATCATCTTGTGGACATGTATACTGCTATGCATTAAGGGAAGGGCCACTATCCAGACCGGTTTCAACCTTTATTGAGGTCTCGTCAGTGAGAGGCAGACCCAAACGTAGAGATACTAAGGCAGAAGTGATAGGAGAGGTGATATTTACCTATAGGAGTTGCCAACTCATCCTACTATTTGTCCATAGTAGGATGAGTTACATGAACATAATACTTTGTATATGCCAGGTAGCATCACCAGTGAGAGTTTGTCTTTTGGAGAAGGTAGCAGGTTATGAATTTGGTTGAAGGCAGTGGTGAGCTATAAGTGGCTCACGGGGGCTTGAGCGAGCCCTTTGTTCATTTTTTCTCAAATTTGCGAGCCTCTTATTCTTCTTGTTTACTTATTTATTTTTTCAAAAAAAAAATAATTTTTTTTTGAAATGTATTAAGCGACAAACTTATACAGTAACCTAACAAAAATTAGTCTATTCGGCAGCGTATAGATTATTTTGAATTATTGTTTCAATTCCTCTATAATGAATGTGCCCAAGTTTGAAAATAAGTGCGTGCGCTAACTTTACCCTTCTCCCTTCTGGTAGCCAATCGTATGGTAAAACCAGTAGCCAATCGAATGTTTTATAAAAGATTTCATTCTTATTATATTTTGATAGTCAAAAAATGTTTTCCTTATGTAAGATAAATTAACACAGTTGATTGTGTGCAAATATTTCATGTTTAGATCATGAAATATTTGTTTAAACATAGCTCACCACCAGTTGAAGGGTATTTGTTTAAACATAGCTCACCACTAGTTGAAGGGTATATATATAGCAATGAGTTGATATGAATATTTCATACTTTTTGCCCCACATTTAGAGATGATTTTAATATATGGTATAGGATTCCTGTGGGTTTCTTCTTGTCTGGGTTACTTTATAGGAGAGTGGTTGATTATTTTTTGGATTATTATTGAATTATATCTATTTTGTAAGGATGTTTCTTTGACAATTTCCAATTCTTGTTTTAGAGATTCTCCAGAAGAACAAATCATGTGTGCTCTGGATACTAGGCATTTTATGATGCCATATTTTTGAGATGGATGGTAGGCTGATATATTGTGAATACAGCAACCTGAAAAAGTTGGTTTTCAGTGGACAGAAGTGGAAATGGATCCATCTTGCTTATGCTGGATGTGTACATCAAGAAAGGAAATACCTTTAACTTTTGAAGATTCTTTTTCTAGTGTGAACTTGATATGAGGATGTAGAGTGTTGATTTTTTGTAGAAATGAGTAGAGTTCTAGTTCTGTGTTATTCCAAATTGCAAAGATGTCACAAATCTACTGCAGTCAATTTGTTGTTTTGTGGTCAAGAGCAAAAATTCTTTCTTCTAAGTGTTCAATAAAACATGGGCTAGGTTACGTAAGAAGGATGAACCAATTGCAGTTCCTTCCTCTTGTCTATATATTTTATCTTTCCATGTGAAGTAATCTGATGTAATTGCATTTTTCAATAATTCCACTACGTTATAAAATTCTATGGATTTTTTTTTTTTTTAATCAAGGAAGTTGAGTAGCCAATGAGGCAGCCTGAGAAGGTCAGACAGAAATCTTGTAATTTTATACGTGGAACTACTTATAGAATTCACAATAGATCTAAGTGGACAATACTTTTGTGTAATTTTGATGAACCATATATTTTAGGGGGTCTTGGATGGTATGTTTTGAGTCTTTTGGTGGTTTCTTGATCTATGGATATTGTTTCATTGAATAACTTGAGTTTTTAAGCTGACTTGTGATAGGATCATTATTAAGCTGGAAACATGGATTGTGATATGAAATATTATTATTATTATTATTATTATTATTATTATTCAGGCCTCCATGGAGTCAAAAGACTCATCGTAGGAGGTCTTTCCTAAGAACATAATGTCTGTCAAGACTCATCGAGGGGAGGTCCCCCCCCTAAGAAACACAAAGTCTATCATACCACTCCTTAAACTCATTGATCGTTCTCGCTCTCACCACTCCATCAGGCAATGCATTCCATGGTTCAACCACCCTCCATGCAAAGAAACCACTCCTCACCCTCTTGCTCACAGTTTCCTTTCGTAACTTCCAGGGATGGCCTCTTGTCATCACTCCTTCCCGCTGTTCAACCAAGCAAAAGAACTCCCTGGTGTCAACCCTGTAACCACCTCTCAACAGTTTAAAAGTCTCAATCACATCACCTCTCCTTCTTCTATCCACCAAACTCTGCAGTCCACATTCCCTCAGCCGATCCTCATAACCAAAATTATACAGTCCCGAAACCATCTTTGTCATCCGTCTTTGAATCCTTTCCATAGTTAATTTATCCCCTTCAAATCCTGGGGACCAAATCTGAGAACAATAGTCTAAGTGTGGTCTGATCAGAGACTTATACAACGGAATGATAACCCTTTTATCTCTGCAGGTCAGTGTCCTTCTCATAATTGCAGCAATCCTCTGTGTTACCTTCACCTCCTTTGCAATATGTCCCCTAAATTTCAGGTTTTTATCAATCATCAACCCCAGATCTCTTGTCTCCCCTACTTCCTCCAGTATAACTCCTTCCATAGAGTATGCAGCATCCCATCGATGTTTCCTAAACCTCAAGAACTTACATTTTGCTGCATTAAACCAATATTCCCCATTCATTTGCCCATCGATCTAGCTTATTCAAATCCTCTTGCAGGGCTACCACATCTGCACTATTACTAATAATCCTTCCCAGCTTTGCATTATCTGCAAACAACTGAATATCTCCTTGCAATCCACTGGCAATGCCATTGATATAAAGGTTAAACAATATAGGTCCTAGTACTGAGCCCTGTGGGACCCCACTTGTAACCCTCTGCCTCCTTGAAACTGCTCCACTATACACAACTCTCTGATACCTATCAGACAGCCAATCCTGAATCCAGTTGACCAATCTGACATCCATACTCATGTGCTGGAACTTAAGTATCGGCTTATCATGTGGCACCCTGTCAAATGCCTTTGCTAAGTCTAAGAAAATTGCAGTATATGCCTTTCCCTCATCTAATGTTCTTGTAACTTTATTATAAAAGGCTAGCATATAGCATATTGCTAAAACAAGAGTCCCTTTCACAAATCCATGTTGACTCTCACAGATAACATTACCCTCGTCTGCCCAATGCTGTATATGGTCCCTCACTACTTTCTCCAAGATCTTAACAACTACTGATGACACACAAACTGGCCTATAATTAGACACTTCCAGTCTGTTGCCACCCTTATGCAATGGCACTATCTTACCTTCCTTCCATTCCCTGGGCACCTTTCCTGCAGCCAGATTTCATTGAAAAGCCAGGTTAAAGGCACTGTCAGTTCCCTAGCACATTCTCTCAAAAACTCGTGGTGAAATACCATCCAGTCCCAAAGCTTTACTGACATCCAGAGTACTCAGTATCTGAAACACACTCTCCTCCTGTACCTCTAAACCTCGAACCTGCCCTATCCCTCTAGCATTAAAACTGACTCCTCTAGGATGAAATACTCCAATAAAGTGTTCATTGAACAATTACACTATGTTCTCTGCATCAGTCACTCTATTCCCATTTTTATTCCACAATATCATTCTTCCACAGATAACATTCCTCCTACTGGCCACATAGCTAAAAAATTCCCTACGATTTTCTTTGGATCTTAGGGCCAATATCCTCTCATATTCCAGTTTCGCTTTCTTTACCACACTAGTCACTCTTCTGGCCTGTGTTTTATATTCTTCATTCATCCTCTCTTCACCTGTCTCCTTATATATCTTCCATTGCCTCTTTTTCGCATGCAATTCCTGTTTAATATTGTTTGTCATCCACTTTACTCCAAATTGTGTCCTCTTCTTCACTCGTGGTATACAACTTACCATTGCTGCTAACAAATATTCTTTCACAATTTCCAACGCACTAATGATATCCCGGCCTTCCAATTCCTCCCTCCATGAAACTTCTCGAAGTTGACATCTAAGACTATTATAATCACCTGCTTTATAATTCCACATAAGTTCCCGTCTCTTTGATACTCCTGCATGTCTATTCATTTTCCTAGTCAAAACCATATGGTCACTCTCTCCAACTGGTGGGAGAGATGTCATCTCAGTTATTATCAACTCTTCTGATGCTATAACCAAATCCAAAACTCTTGAACCTCTTGTTTCCTCTGTTAAATGTTGCCTAAAACATTTGTCTCTCAAGAATTCTAAAAATTCCATCCCCCCTATTGCTACATGCATCTTCCTCTCTCCAATTTATACTGCTGTAGTTAAATTCTCCCATAACAATCATTCTTCTTGCACTTGCCAAACTTAACTGTCTAAACATCTCCTGCTCCCCATCCTCTGTGCTCCTGGATCTATAGCAATACCCCACTAAATATCCTGTCTTGCCTACCTCTACCTCACACCACATGCTTTATGCAAATAACCAATATTTTTTCAAAAAAAATATAAATAAATATACTTGGAATGGCAGAGGAACAAGATCTATAATTGATTATATCATTACTAATCAGAAACTAACTCCACAGCACATGTATACAGAGGAAGGAAATTTTTTCAGATCATTACTTAGTAGTCTCTAAAATAGAAATACCAGCAAAAAGGAGAAAGGAAGTAAATATGAAAAAACAAGAAATAGAACAAGTATACAAAGTATATCTATTACAAAAAGAAAACATTAGAATGCTTTATCAATCATGATTAATAGATTACCTAAAAAGAAACCCAAATTGGTGAAGATATAGAAGAAGAATGGAAAACTTTAATAAAAATCATACTAAAGAAACCTCTGAAGTACTTGGAAAGAAAAATAAAATATTAAAAAGAAAAATATTAACAATCTGGAACACAGATATAGAAAATGTAGTATTGCTGGCAAAATAAAATTGAGAGTGTGAGTGAGAGCAAAAATGTGAGGCAAGATTTGAAATCTGAGTTGATTAAGGTGAGGCAAAAGATGTAATGGATGTGGAGTGCAATTAAACGAATTCAAGATATCTATCCTATCCCAATGGCTTTAACAGGCCTTTAAGGCCCACAACCTTCCAAGCATGTTTGGATTTCGTAACTGCAGTACGAGGATAGGATGGTCACCCCTATGCCTGTAAGTATTCCTGGCTGTATCCCTATGTGTTCACATGGCTGGTTTGTCTGCTTGTAGGATGAAAAACCTCAGATAAACTGGTGGAAAAAACCCTACTGTCCACGCCCAAGATCAGCTAACTTGGCTATGGCTGAGGAAGATCCTTCAGTTCCTCACATCGGCGACGGGAATCGAACCTAGGACACTCCTTCCCCAGGCATATGGTTGCAAGGCGCAAAGCCACTAGGCTAACCGAGCAGACTCAAGATATCTATGGAAGAGTGAAAATTATGAAAATGAAGGATATTGGATTGAAAGAGGTAACAAAAGACCTGCGTGTGGCACTGTATGGAGATTCAATTATTAGAGACGTGGTGAACAAGAGGATACACAAGGTTTGTTTTCCTTGAGGTAAAATGAATAGAGTGACTGAAGTGATGGATATGAGGAGTAAGCAAGCAATAGAGTTGGTAGTGGTAATAGGGACAAATGACTTGACATGGAACAAGGAACACGTAAGATTGGATATCAGGAGATTGCTGAGAAGGATAAAAGATAATAGTGTGATAGGAAAGGAAGTTAGTGTGTTGCTCAGGTATGTCAGTGATGAGATAAAGAAGAGAGCAAAGTTTGTGAATGATATTATTTTTATTATTATTATTATGGGCAACTCCAAGGAGTAACAGACTCATCGAGGGAGGCCCTAACATCATGACAAGAACAACTATTCGTCTTTCGCACAGTATCTATCATACCTCGTCTTAAACTCATTCACGGTCATAGCACCCACAAAAGACTCTGGCAGCTTATTCCATTCATTTACCACTCTCCAAGTAAAGAACCTAGCTCTAACACCCCTGTTAGCCACATTTTTGCCCAGCTTCCATGTATGGCCCTTAGTCCTCCCACCACCAGCCCTATTCTCAAAAATATCTTCTGGATTAATCTTATAGAAACCCTTCAGTAATTTGAATGTCTCAATCATATCACCCCTTTTCTGCCTATCAACCAATTTTTGCAACCCACAAATCTTCAATCTGTTCTCATAAGGTTCATTCCACAGACCTGCACCATCTTGGTCAGTCATCTCTGGATCCTCTCCACCTCCTCCCCATCAAGAAGAAACCCTGGGGCCCATATCTGGGCACAGTAGTCCAGATAGGGTCTTATCAGGTCTCGATATAGAGGAACAATAACTTGTTTGCCTCCGCTTGTTAAAGTATTTTTCAGTAACCAAGTGATTTGATGAACTGTTTTAGCCACTTTTGCAATGTGCCTCCTAAACTTCAACTCCCTATCAACAACCAACACTCCCAAATCCCTGGCCTCATCAATCTCCTGGAGTACGGTTCAACCAATGTGATATACTGCTGCTAATCTTTCACTCCAAAATGCATAACCTTACACTTTGCCACATTAAATTGACATCCATTTTCCTTAGCCCAGTCCTCCAAACTATCCAAATCATCCTGCAAAATTTTGACATCCTGGACAATTGCTCTACCCAACTTTGCATCATCAGCAAACAAGTGAACACTTCCTCTCAGATCCTTTCCTATATCGTTAATGAACAAATTGAAAAGTAGTGGTCCAAGAACAGAACCCTGTGGCACACCACTAGTCACAAGCCATCTTTTGGACTCCACTCCTGAATAAACCACTCTCTGGTATCTCTCCATCAACCACCCTCCTATCCATCTCACCAACCCTATATCCATCCCCATCTGCTCCAGTTTACTGATTAGAGTTCCATGTGGTATCCTATCAAAGGCCTTGGCAAAGTCCAGTAGAATCACTGAAAACCCATTACCCTTATCCAGTTCAGTCGTTACTGTTTTATAAAACGTGGGCAAATTACTGAGGTATGATCTACCCTTCACAAAACATGTTGTCCTTCATACAGTATCCCATTTTCATCTATCCAATCCTGTATTCTTCTCTTGACTAGTTTCTCCAAGACCTTGACAACGATTCCTGATCTGCTAATCAGTCGGTAATTTACAACAGCAGTCTTGGAACCACCTTTATGCAGTGGAACTATTTTCCCCTCTTTTCACCCCCTTGGGACTAACCCAGACCCAAGACTCAGATTAAACAGAATGGTCAAGGGTATGGACAATTCTTTAGCCGCTTCACGTACGACATGAGCTGGTATACCACCTAATCCCACAGACATATTGACATTGAGGTTTTGTAATAGACTACTCACCTCCACATCATTCACCACAATTCCCGTATAAACTTTTGGTTCATTCATTTCTGCAATGTCACCACCTGGATGATATACTCTTACAAAGCACTCGCTCAGTAATTCAACTATATCAACTGATTCAGTTACCTCCCTACCATCGGCATTCTTTAAAATCATTCTGCCATATACATTTTTTCTTCTACTTGCAACATATCGAAAAAACTGTTTAGGATTGTCTTTAGCCTGCATGGCCAATGTTCTTTCGTAATCCTTTTTTACTTTTCTTACCACACTCGTTACCCTTCTGGCCTGGGCTTTATACTGTTCATGTGTTTGCCAGTCACCTTTCTCCTTAAATTTCCTCCATAGTTGTTTCTTTTTTTGCAGCTCAAGCTTAATGGTGTTATTCATCCATTTAACTCCTACTTGATTTATTATTCGGACTCTAGGTATACAGTCAGCCATTGCTTCATGCAAACACTTCTTAACTGCCTCCCATGCACTGTCAACTTCTAGCCCTTGCAGATTTACATGCCATGGCAATGTGCCAATCAGTCTCCTAAGCTTGTCATACTTACCAGCCCGATAATTCCACATGTACCCTGTCTTAATTGTAAATTCCACACCTTTAGCCACCTCCCAAGTCAAGACCCTATGATTGCTCTCACAAATTGGTGGCAACGTGGTCATATTCATTACAGCCAATTTCTCAGATGCAATTACTATGTTAGTGGAAATGTGTGAAGAGAAAGGAGTGAAATTTGTTAATGTGTGGAATGAGTTTGAAGGACAAACTGAACTGTATAAGAGTGATGGACTGTATTTGAATGGTTTTAGTGTGAGTCATTTGGAGAGACTGCTGCTGGAAGGTAGAGAAATGTGTACACAGAATGAACCTTTTTGATCAACTAAGAAGTAATGTAAAAGAGCAGAAGAGTAAGAAAGGAGAGATTGAAGTGGTGGTCATGAATGAAGAAGTGGGTAGCATGAGTATAGTGAATGAGAGAACAAGTGTGCAAGAAAAACAGGGAAACAGGAAGACTCAACCTAAGAAAGTTAATGCTCCAAGAGGATGTGAAAAAGAGGAAAAAAAAAGAAATGGCTCGAGTTAAGTATAGAGAAGTCACATCTAATAAGTGACATCATTGAAACTTGCTACAGATTCAGAAATGAGCTGTTATGTTTGAATACAAATGCTAGGTGTAAGATTTGCTAAATTTGCCTTGTATTCCAAGGCAAATGAAATGGTTGCATTACTTGAGTCTGTTCACTCAAAAAATGTTGGAATAAGTGAGACATGGTTGGATGAGGATGACATCCTGAGAGGAATAGAGATGGAAGGATATGATGTGTTTCATGAAGATAGCAATGATAAAAAAAGGGAGGTGGAGTGATACTGATGATAGAAAAAGAGTTTTGTCCATACAAGGTAGAAATGGAAGAGGAAAATAGTAGCAGTGATTTTGAGGAAGTATTGTGTGAGACTGAGATGAATGGAATCAAATTCTCAGTCAGATGTTGCTACAGACCTGGTAATGTGGATGGTAGTGACCACGAGATGCATAATCAAATTAGCCAAGTGAATAAGAAAATGGTGATTTGAATTATGTCAATATAGACTGGGATGATGAGATAGCAATGGAAGTAAATAAAATGAGTTTCTTGAGTTTTTGAAGGACAACTATCTCAGGCAGTATGTAACAGAGGGCACATGGGGATATAAGGGTCTTGGATTTGATCATCGCATCAGAGGATGCTATTATAAATGAGGTGTCAAATCACCCTCCAGTTGGTGAGAGTGACCATGAAGTTATCTAGGTGGTTGCCAACCATGTGAAGACTTCTGTGAAGAAGGGAGTATGTGGGGAACTACAAGACTGGTGATTATAAGTAGTTCAGGAGATGACTTGCAGCTGTAACCTGAAACAAGGAGTTGGGTAGAAAGGAGATCAATGCTGCTTGGGTGATATTCAAGAACTATCTAGTAGAAGCAATGTCTAAATGTATTCCAATAGTCAGAAGGTTAAATAAGGAATGTGTGAAATGGATAAAGGAAGAGAGTAAGCATTTGATACAGAGGAAAAAGGCATTATGGAGGCAGCATAAGAGGAATGGTAATAATCAGTTTCATGAGGATTATCAAGAACAGACAAGAAGGATGACTTCATAGTAAAGGTAGCAAAAGTGAAATATGAGCAGCAGTTAGCTAATGAAGCCAAAAGGAATCTTATTGAGTTCTTTTGATATGTATCAAGCAAAAAAAAAAAAAAAAAAATGATTATGGAAAAATGATATAAAATGGTATAAGAACAACTACTGCAGAACATATAGTTGAGATATTTAATGAGCTGTTCATAAAGGTCTTTCATTCTTGTGAATGTGACATCATGGTGAGTTTGAGAGCAGTTGATGATGATGAGGAGAGACTGACTATAAGTGGGCAAGAGGTATATGGGGAATTGAGCAATCTTGATGTTAATAAGGCTGTGGGACTTGATAATATATCACCACATATTTTGAAGCAATGAGCCAGGGAGTTGGCATCAGCCTTGACATATTTTTTTTTTAATGTGAGTCTTGGATTGGGTCAAGTTCCAAAGGAATGGAAGGAAGGTAAGATTGTGGTGCTTCATAATGGAGGTGACAGAACTCAAGCATCAAATGATAGGCCTATCTATGTGTGTCAGTTATTATGATTAGTGGTGAGAACCAGGATCCAGAATTAGGTTGACAACAATGGTATTATCTTTGATGGACAGCATGGATTTGCTAAAGGAAGGTTACGTTTGGGTAATCTGCTTACTTATTGCAATAAGGTGACAGCTTCATTGGAAAAAGGAGATGGATACACAGTAGTATGCTTAGATTTTGCAAAGACTTTTGGTAGATTACTTCATGATAAGTTGATAGCCAAATTAGAGCAGAATGGGGTTGGATATTATACTAGTGCATTAGATTGGAGATTGACTATCTGACAGATATCAGCAAGTTGTGTAAGGACGAGCAATATCATGAAAGATTAAAGTCACTGGTGATGTGCCTCAGGGGTCTGTTTTAGAGCTATTACTGTTTAACCTGCATGTTAATGATAATGAGGAAGATTTGGATGGGGATATTCCATTGTTTGCAGATGATGTTAAGTTGGGATGAACTATGAGGAGTACAGAAGATGTTGTGGCCTTACAAGAAGACTTGAATACATTGGTTGAATGAGCATGGGAGTGGGGTTACCAGTTCATGTTGCAAGATGGAAGGTTTTACAATTTTGGAAACAAAGATGGAATTTAGAATTTACACTTGGTGGGAATATAGTGTTGGAAGTGGAGAAATAAGAAATATTGGGGTGATGGTGAATAAGGATCTAAAGTTTAGAGGATACATTGCCAAAATTGTGAGGACAACACAACGAATTCTTGGAATGATAAAGAGGATGCTGACTTGTAGAAGTAAGGAGATTCTTGTTCCATTGTATAAGGCACTGATGAGGCCACACATGGATTACTGTGCACAGATTTGGTCACCTGGTTTTTAAAAGGACAAAGAGATGCTGGAAAGGGTCCAGAGGCGATTGAATAAGGTAGTTTCTGATCGCGAATGGTGAATATATGGAAAGGTTTAGAAGATTCAATTTACAGAGTCTAGTGGACAGGAGGAAGAGGAGTGACATGACAGAGACATACAAGTTGGTAAGAGGTGGATATAGGATCAATGTTGAAGAGGTTTTTCATAACATGTAGGGAGATCAGAGAAGAACAAAAACATCCTTCCTCAGTCTTCCATCAAGAACCCTTTCTAGGATTTTCATTGTGTGGGACATCAACTTTATCCCTCTGTAATTCTTACAGTCTTGTGCATTCCTTTTACCCTGGTAGATGGGGACAAGAGTGCTTTCCCTCCACTCCTCAGGTATATTTTCTTGTTGGTAAACTGTCATGAACAGGTCCCACAGCAGGTCAATTTCCTCTTCCCCAGTGAATTCCATTCCTCCACTGGGATCCTGTCAGGGCCCACCGATTTTCCATTCTTCATCTTCTTCATGGCCTCCTTCACTTCCACTCTACTGATGTAGAGCGGAAGTGCCACTCTACTGATGTAGAGCGGAAGTGAAGACACTCTACACCATCCCCTCATAAGGCTGCCCATCTTTTCTGAGTCCTCGCATTTTCCTCATTCAAAAGTCCTTCAAAGTATATTCTCCATCTGTTTCGTATATCCACATCCCTCTATAATACTCTTCCTCCAGAGTCTTTGATCTGCCTCACATGTAAGATGTCTTTTGATGCCTTATTTCTACATTTTGCTAATCGATAAATTTTTCTCTGTCCTTCCTTCATTTCTAATTGATCATAAAGATCTTGATATGCCATAGCCTTTGGCTGCACCACAACTCTTGGCTTCTCACTTTCTCTCTCTGTACACCTCTCTGTCCTCTTCCACTCATCCCACTTCTGCTTTGCCTTTCTCTTAGCCATCACTGTTCTTGTACATTATTATTCCACCATCAACCCTCCTTCTGCTCTCTAATCTTTTCAGATGTCTCACCAAGCACCTCCATTGCACAGCTCAGAATTGCCTTTAAATTATGTCTCCACCAATCTTGTACACTTTCTAGTCCATCCGAAATCCTCTCTAACACCCTCTCTCTAAAACAGTTCTTCACACTCTCTTCTTTTAAGTGAAACCACTTAATTGTCTTCATCCCATGGCTTCCAAAGGTTCTTATCTTTGATCTTATTTTAAAGTCTGCACACAGCAGCCGGTATTGCTGCGCCACTTGATCTGTTGGGATTACCTTACAATATATATATATATATATAGTTGATCACCTGGAGGTAAGATTAGACACTCCATTCACAATCACATCCTCTGATGATATATCTAGATCTGAGACTGTTAACCCTTGTATGTTCTCCATTACACATTTTGTAAGATTGTTGTCCCTCAAGAATTCAAGAAATTCATTCTGCTTTTCCCCAATGCTATCTCTTCATTCCAATCAGTATTGCCGTAATTGAAATCACTTATAATGATCGCTCTTCTCTCGCACACTAAGCCATATTGCCTATACATTTCTTCTTTGTCTCATCCTCAACATTCATAGAATAGGTAAAGGTTCATAGAGTAAGATATATGGTTGGGTTTTTGCTACACACCATACTACTTCAAAACTACAGCCACTTTGTTTTCCCTTGTATCTCATCCTTGTGTGGACATAATTCCTCTGGTACCATCAGCAGCACTCCCTTTCTTGTCCTCATAAGTAAACATCATATCCTTCCATTTCTATTCCCATCAAGATATCATTCTCATCTAACCATGCTTCACTTATTCCAACATTTTCAGGAAAATAAACTCAATCAATGCAACAATTTCATATGCCTTGTTTGTGATACTTCTGGCTTTCTTAAATAAGTATAGCAATTCATTGCTTGGTGCATAACCAGTCTTAACCATGCTGCTCCTCACTTGTAACTTCTCCACACTTGCTTTGGTCTACCCTTTGTCCCATATATCCTGCTAAATTCAACTATTTCCCATGTATTTCAATCCATTCCATTCCCATGCTGACAATCTTCATACATGCATTCATTTCTGCTTTCAGAATCCACTCTCCTTATACTGACTTCCTGATCTCCTTTGCCCAGCCCAGTTCTCATGTTCCATCCCCATTCACAATCACATTGGTCTCACCAGATCCAGTCTCCTGCTCACTTACATCTCTGACTTTGGATGATACTTTGTTCGCATCACTCATTACACTTCTTTCCAGCAGCAGCCTTTCCAGATGACTCACTCCATAACCATTCAGATGCAGTCCACTCTTATACAGCTCCATTCATACCTCAAATTCATTCTACACATTCACAAACTGTGAATCTTTACCTTAACACATTTCTACTAACATTCCATTTGAGATTTTTGCTGTCTGCCACAACTCATTATTATCATACCTGGGCAACATGCAAATTACTCTTCATATCAAACTGTTGTCTTTCTCTCTTCTTAATAATCTCCTGATGTCCATCCTCATTATGTATCTACCATTAAAATGTTGGATAAGGTATTGGAAAATTTGGTTGAAAACAAATTTTCAGGAATGGGGGATAACAATAAAATGTCCTATGATGGGAGGGGGGGGGTAGCACAGTCTTGTGAAGGATAAGTCTTGTCTTAGTAATTTCTATAGTAAAGTGACAGTTGTGTTGGATAAAGCAAATGGCTCTACCATGATACTGATCAACTTTGCAAAGGCATTTCACAAATCAGAAAATTTTCAAAATTTCAGAAATCAGTCTTGAACAAAGGACATATTGCACTGAAAAGTACCCACCAGACAAAATATAGAATTCCCTTGATTAATGCAGTTAATGCGTCTCAGGAAAACACAGATATATGAAATTGCACCAACTGAATATCATCATCATCATCATCATCATCATCATCAAATTCCTGCCATGTACCCTCAAGGGGTGTACAGGATATGACAGTACTACATGAAAAAATTACATCATTACTAACTTCCTATCTACAATTTTCCTCCAAATCAGTCTGTTACTTGTCAAGACTCCAACATTATCAGATCTTATATTTCTATCGTCTAAGGCACTTTGAACCGTATCAATCCACCTATATCTTGGTCTTCCTCTGGGTCGTTTTCCTGCCAACCTGGCAGAGAACACTTGTTTTGCTAATCTTTCCTCTCCCATTCTATTTAAGTGACCATACCATCTGAGATTAGCTCTGCTAACGCATTCCTGGATGCTGACAATGTCAAGTTCTTTCCTAATATCCTCATTTTTAATATGATATTGCCATTGATGCCATCTGTTCACGCCTCTAATCTTTCTCAGGACTCTCATATCTGTGGTCTCTAGTCTTTGGTCAAGTGTTTTACTTCTGACCTAGCTCTCAGATCCATAAGTTAAAATTGGTTTGAACACAGTCTTGTATACAGCTAATTTAGTGTTCCGACTAATTTCTTTCTTATTCCATATGAATTTATTCAATTGACTTCCCACCATACCAGCTTTGCTGATTCTGTTGTCTATTTCTATATTTAGTTTACCATCTTCAGTAAAAATTGTGCCTAAGTAGCTGAAATGTTTTACTTGTTCCACAGGTTCATCATTCACAACACAGTTGACATTTTCAATGATTCTGCCTATTTTCATTGTCTTTGTCTTTTTATTGCTGACCTTCATACCATATCTATTACAACAGCTATTCAATTTAGTCAGAGAATCTTGCAGACTTGTAGCGGATTTATTTAGAAGTATAACATCATCCGCATAAAGCAAAGAGCTGACATTAACATCTCCAATTTTGATATCAGGTTTAATACCACATTCCTTCATAATGTGATCCATATAGATAATGAATAACAGAGGGGATAATGTACATCCTTGTCTCACACCAGATTTCACATTAAACCATCTTCCTGTACTTCCTTCAATTCTAACTGCTGACTCACAATTCAAATAAAGACAAAGTATTGCTTGATATAATGCCCCATTGACACCATATAACTGCAGCGTATTGAATAGCTTCTCTCTTGGCACCTTGTCATATGCCTTTTCCAAATCGACAAAACTTAAATACAGATCTTTGTTATATTCCCATGCTTTCTCGACTATTTGCCATAAAGTGAAGATCTGATCCTGAAAACCTCTATTTGGCCTGAATCCAGCTTGTTCTTCACCAAGCTTTTCTTCCACAATTCTTCTCAACCGTTTCTCAAGTATACTTGCATAGATCTTGCCTGGAACACTCAGTAGGGAAATACCTCTGTAATTCTCACATTCAGTTTTATTTCCCTTTTTATATATGGGTACTATGAGAGCTCTACTCCAATCATCGGGAATTCGTCCCTCTGTCCAAGCTTTCTGAACTATGCAGTGCAGCCACTGTAAGACTCTTATACCACCATACTTCAGCATTTCTGGTCGAATATCATCTACTCCTGCTGCCTTTCCACATTTCAAGCCTTTGATGGCTTTTTCTATTTCAAGTATGGATATGTATTCCTGACTGCATGCCTGGTCAGTGTTTTTTATCACTGTGCTGTCATCACTGCTTGTTTCATTTAGCAGTTTTTCAAAGTAATTACTCCATACTTCAAGGATATCTTTTTCTCCTGTTTTCATTTCACCTTTATCATCTCTAATTCCTTTTACAGCACTCTTTCCTCCATTCCTAAGCTTCTTCAACAACCTCCAGAATATTTTGCCACCTTCTTGATATTTATTTTCTATATTCTTGCCAAAGTCCTCCCATGACTTTTGTTTAGCTAGTTTTACACACTGTTTAGCTTTCTTACATTTGTCTCTGTATTCTGTAAGAGTAAAAGCTGACTTATTTGCCAGGAACTTTTGATATGCTTTCTTCTTTTCCTTCACTGCCTCTTTAACTTCCTGTGTCCACCAGGGAGTTCTGATTTTTTTATCCTTGCACACAACCTCACCACATGCCTCTCTGGCAGAATCAATCAATGTTTCCTTCAGAGTTTGCCACTGAATCTCCAAGGTTTGATTCTGTTCTCAAACTCTTTCATTTTCTTTTCAATAATCTTTCTGTATTTTAGTCTACAGTTTACATCTGAGAGCTGCTCAACTTTTATTCGCTTTAAAACTTTCTTACATGTTATTCTTTTCAATATGAAATTCAATTTTATCCTGCTCAAGACTAAATAGTGATCACTTCCAATTTCAAATCCTCTGTACACTCTGGTGTTCTGCACCAACTGAATATAATATTTAATATGAAAAATTATAATTGGTCTATAAACTAAAAATATGTGCTAAATTTTTTAAAAAACACTTTTTTTTTTAACAATCTTTAATTACAATGGAAATAAAATAACCATCTTTTCTTTTTTTCTTTCTCGGGGCACATTAACAGTGGTAGGTAAGAGCTTTCTAAAAGTTTTGGTGGACTTGCACACTTCACTAGATGATAGGATCAACATCTATAAGTGTTTCTAAAGTGAAAATTATTATTATTATTGTTTTACGCAGCACCTTTAAGGAGTTCAGAGAATCATTTGGGAGGGCATTCTACTCTACTCCACTAAAAACATCCCTACGTCACGCAATGATATTACTACTATCAACGGCATCTACTGTCCACCACAATTACTAATAATTTACACTATTTTTTGCATGTAAATTGTGTGCATTCTCCTGGTGTCACACCAGGAGAATGCACACAATTTATCTTAAATAAACATATCTCTGAACATCAAGACCGCATCCATCTTATCAAATCTCAAAAATCTAGCCTCTCCTGGTGTCTCACCAGGAGAATGCACACAAGAATATCTTAAATAAACATATCTCTGAACATCAAGACTGCATCCATCTTATCAAATCTCAAAAATCTAGCCTTACACAACATGGAATTGAAAATGCTAACCGCAGGATCCAATGGCAATATGCTAAGCTGCTACATAGACCCATATAGAAACATGAACATTTATATAAAGAAGGTGCTGAAGCCCTACTTCATAGACCTAGCCCTCAATTGTAACAACTGCCTCACTATTCCAAAAGTTTGGGAAATTGTTATCTTCAATTGTATTAAATAAATTTATCTCTTATATATATTTTAATTTAATTAATTTTAGCCCAGTAGTTTTAATCCATTAAAGCACGACTGTATACTGAGAAGGATTCAAAATTAAGCATGTGTTCTACTGTTTTCTAATTTGACTCCTATTGTTGTTCGATAGTTGGAGATGATATATAAGACAAAATATTTACATAATAAAATTTAAAATGAAAGTTCTGATAAAGATTAGGAGAGTGAACAGATGGTATCAATGGCAGAATCATCTTAATTGGATAATAGAACTTAACTTGATATTGTTAGCATGCTCATCACAAATGCTAACAATATCAAGTTAATTTCTATTATCCAATTAAGATGATTCTGCCATTGATACCATTTGTTTACTCTCCTAATCTTTATCAGAACTTTCATATTTGTAGTCTTTAGCCTTTGATCAAGTGTTTTATTTCTGATCCAGCTCTCAGATCCATAAGTTAAAATTGGTTTGAACACTGTCTTGTATACAACTACTTTTGTGTTTTGACTAATTTCTCTCTTGTTCCATATAAATTTATTCACTTGACATCCTTTTTATACTAGTTTCAGAAATTCTGTTATCTCTTTCCATGTTTAATTCACATCTTTGCTAAAAATTGTGTTTAAACACCAAAAATATTTTACTTGTTTCATAAGTTCTCTGTTCAGGAAGCAATTGATGTTTTCAGTGTTCCTGCCTATTTTTATAGTGTTAGTCTTTTTATTGCTGATTTTCACAAATTTATTACACCAGGTATTCAATTATTTGGGCAATCTGGTTGAATTGCACTGGATTTATGTGTTAGTTTAATATGTCTGTGTAAAGTAAAGAACTCAGTTGAATATCTTCAGTTTTGATTTCAGGTGCCTAATGCCATTTCATAATGTGATCCATATAGATAATGAATAAAAGAGGAAATAATGTGCACCCTTGTCTCCCACCAGATTTCAAATCAAACAATCTTCCTATACCTCCCTTAGTTCTAACTGCTCACTTACATCTCATGTATAGACTGTGTATTGTTTGATATAATGCCCCATTGACATATAACTGTAACGTTTTGAATAGCTTCTCTCTTGGCACCTTGCCATATGCTGTGTCTAGGTTTACAAAACTTACATGCAGATCCTTGTACTATTCCAATGATTCTCAGCTATTTGTTGTTAAAGTGAAAATCTGATCCTAACCACTACTGTTTGGCTTGAACCAATTTGTTCTTCTCCAAGTTTCTCTTCTACAGTTTTTCATGGCCTTTTCTCAAGTATTCTTTGAAATACCCTGTAATTCTCAGATTGAGTTTTATTTCCCTTTTTATAGAGTACTATAAGAGCTGTTGCTCCAATCATATAGAATCTGACTCACTAACTGGGCCTTCCGAAGAATGCAATATAGCCACCATAGATATTGTCAGTGGATTGTAGGGGGATATTCAGTTGTTTGCAGATGATGCGAAGCTGGGAAAGGTTATTAGTAATAGTGCAGATGTAGTAGCCCTGCAAGAGGATTTGAATAAGCTAGACAGATGGGCAAATGAATGGGGAGTATCGGTTTAATGCAGCAAAATGTAAGGTCTTGATGTTTGGGACACATCGATGGGATGCTGCATACTCTATTGGAGAAGCTATACTGGAGGAAGTAGGGAGACAAGAGATCTGGAGTTAATGATTGATAGAAACCTGAAATTTAGGGGACATATTGCAAAGGTAGTGAAGGTAACACAGAGGATTGCTGCAATAACGAGAAAGACACTGACCTGCAGAGATAATAGAGTTATCATTCTGTTGTATAAGACCCTGATCAGACCACACTTAGGCTATTGTTCTCAAATTTGGTCCCCAGGATTTGAAGGGGATAAATTAATTGTGGATAGGGTACAGAGGCTGATAACAAAGATGGTTTCAGGACTACAATGTTTGTTATGAGGATCGGCTGAGGGAATGTGGACTGCAGAGTTTGGTGGATAGAAGATGGAGAGGTGATATGATTGAGACTTTTGAACAGCGGGAAGGAGTGATGACAAGGGGCCATCCCTGGAAGTTTTGAAAGGAAACTGTGAGCAAGAGGGTGAGAAGTGGTTTCTTTGCATGGAGGGTGGTTGAACCATAGAATGCATTGCCTGATAGAGTGGTGAGAGCAAGAATGGTCAATGAGTTTAAGGAGTGGTGTGATAGACTTTGTGTTTCTTAGGAAGGACCGCCCACGATGAGTCTTTTGACCCCATGGAGGCCTGAATAATAATAATAATAATAATATTTGAGCATTTATGGTTGAATATCATCTACTTTACCTTTTTTTCACATTTTAGGTTTTTGATGGCTTTTTCCATCTCAATTGTTGATATTTATTCCAGATGGCATTCCTCTTGATTTCTATTACTATGCAGTCACTGCTTCATTTAGCAGACTTTCAAAGCAATCACTCAATGCAACTAGAATGTGTTTATCTTCAGTTTCCATATCACGTTTATCATTTCTGATTACTTCTACGTTAATCTTCCATTTGTAAGCTTTTTTCAAGTCTCCTAAATATTTTCATAGAATGGAAGGAGGGGAGTAGAACAAGAAGCCATCCATGGAAACTATATGAGAATATGTGAACAAGGCTGTGTGTGTGATAGTGTGTACCTCCCATGATTAGTCCCTGACTCCATAGAGGTTTGGCATTAATAATAATAATATTAATTTTTGACTTTTGTTTTGACTAGCTAAACAGAAGTCAATGACTTTTGTTTAGCTAATTTTACATTGATTTGCTTTCTTACATTTCTCTTTATTCTCCCAGAGCACATGCTGACTTACTTGATATGAACTTCTGATATGCTTTCTTCTTTTCTTGAGCACCTTTTGAACTTCCTGAGTCATCACCCATTGAGTTCTGATTACTTTTATCCCTGTAAACAACCTCACCACATGCCTATCTGGCTGAATCACTCAATGATTTCTTCAGGATCTGTCACTAATTTCCAAAAGTTTATTTCTTGTTTTCAAACTCTTTCATTTTTTCTTGAATAAAATTTGTGTATTTGGGTCTACAGTTTACCTGTGAAAGCTGCTCATCTTTGATTCTTTTTAAAATTTCTTATTTCAGTGTGATAATCAGTTTCATCCAACTAAATATTGATTTCAGGCTTTCTATAAACTTCTTTTTATTATTATTATTTCTGGCTACTCCAGGGAGTCCTTAGACTCATCGAGGGAGGCCCTAAACATCATGTCCACACAACTATTCGACATTTTCTCAGTATCTATCATACCTTGCCTTGAACTCGCTCACTGTCATAGCACCCACAACAGACTCTGGCAGCTTATTCCACTCATTTACCACTCTAAAAGTAAAGAACCCAGCTCTAACACCCCTGCTAACTACACTCTTTCCCAGCTTCCATAGGTGTCCCCTAGTTCTCCCACCACCAGTCCTGATCTCAAAAATATCCTCTGAATTAATCCTATAGAATCCTTTTAGCAATTTGAATGTCTCAATCATATCTCCCCTTTTCTGCCTATCAACTAAATATCTTATTTCAACTAAAATTCTTATTTCAGGCTTTCTGTAAACTCTTGTAACCTTAACCAGCAAAGATATCACTATCAACAATAACATAGTGAATGAGACATTGATTATAGAGAACATAATGACCTGTGCATGTGAGTGTTATGGAAATGGATTACTCTCCTCAACTAACAGCCAGAGGAGACAAGTAGAAGTTGTGGAAATGGATTACTTCAGATGAAGTATGAGAGCTATCTGTATGAATCATTTAAGAAATGTATATATTCAAACAGAGATGAAAATTGAACGGCCTGTTAGGGAGAGGATACAGGCATGTGCTTTGAAGTAGTATGGACACATCCAGAGAATGACAGAAGAATGATGGCCTTTGAGAATTATGAACTGGTCATCCCCTGGAAGGAGAAAAAGAGGAAGACCAAGTGCCACATGGAAAGGGGCTATTGTGAGAGTGATGGAGAACAGAGGCCTATGGAATGAGGACTGGAGGAAGTGTACAGAGTGGAATCTGAGAACAAATAGCTGCAAACAGGTGGAAAAGCCAAAAAAGAGAAGAAATGAAACATTTATTTTGTGTGTCTTGTGTCTTCTCTTCATGTGAATTTATGCACACCTTTATGTTGGAACATGGTGTTAGTAATGACTAATTCATATCCTGAACCTGTGGCGCACCCGCCAAGGGGCTCGGGCACCCCCCAAAGAAAAGGAAAAAACACTACAAAATTTTCCAAAAATCTTTTCCTAATTAAAATTCGTTTTTTTTATTTATATTGTGTCGTGTCTTCTATTTCTATACTACTTATGAATTAGCGATCACTGCTGATAGGTCATATGTGATGCGTAGTGTGTATTTGCAAATCGTCTACTCAACTCTCCCCCCCCCTCAGGTTACATCCTGAGCGCCCGGTCCCCTCCAAGATTAAATCTTGAGTGCGCCGCTGTCCTGAACAGAAATCCATCAGGTACTTACCATTATTATTAGTTTTGCTCTTTTTTCCAAATTTTTCTCAAATCATTTTTATAAGTATGGTAATCACTTCCTGTTCTGTTGTTTAGATCTCCAAATAGGACCAACTATTCTTTGTGTCATATACTCTGTCTAACCTCAAAAAATTTTCACAGCCTTTTTCTTAGTAGAGCCTTCTGTTGGGCTATAAACACAGGTAAGTCTCACTGTCCAATTCCCGATTCTGAGATTTGCCCACATCACTTTACTTGATGCTGCATGTCATTCAAGAAGATTATCCTCATGTTTAGTATTGAATACTATACCTACTCCTTTTCTGTTGATGATTGTTGCTGAAATGTAACAGCTTGTATTTGCTATTTAGAAGGATCTCACTTGTTTTTGTCTTTGTTTCAGCTGTACCTATTTTTGTCAATCTAGCCATTTCTTCTATTATTTCATTTCTTTTCTGATTTGCTTCTTATATTGATTTTGCTAGTCCTGAATTCTGCTTATACGAGGGTGGTCTGAAAAGTTCTCGGCCTCAACCATAGATGGCAACCTATCAGCAAGATTTTTTTTTTTCTAAGTTGGTACATCTCTCATAAGCATCCATGTGAAATTGCAAGTCATTCTATCAAGTAGTTTTCTTTATACAGCTGTCTGAAGCAATGTTGTTTAGATCTCCAACAAGGACCAGCTTTTCTTTGTGTCATATACTCTGTCTAATGCCTCAAAAAATTCCACAGCTTTTTCCTTAGTAGAGCCTTCTGTTGGATCATAAACACAGGTAAGTTTCATTGTAACCATACGATACTCAATTATAAAATTCTTTGTAAAAGAAGGTTTAATGCCAAAAGAAATTCATTCGCAGTTTATAAACGTTTATGGGCACTCTTCTCCTTCATTTTCAACAATTAAGAAATGGGCTGCCGAGTTTAAATGTGGACATATCAGCCTTGAAGATGATCCATGTGAAGGATGTCCAAAAAGTGTAACAACACCAGAAATCATGATCAGGTGCACGATATGGTATTGGATGACTGGCGAGTCAAAGTGCATGAAATTGCTGAGACTATAGGCATTTCAAAAGAACATGTAGGATATATTTTGTATGAAGAATTGCATATGAAAAAGCTTTGCACAAGATGGGTGTCACACTTGCTCACAGCAGATCAAAAATGCACTCGCATTTGGAAAAGCTGTGGAAAATCTCTGAACAGTGCTTGGAGTGTTTTAACAAGAATAAAACTGATTTTGTGTGTTGATTTATTACTATGGATGAGACTTGGATTCACCATTACACACCAGAATCCAAACAGCAGTCAAAACAGTGGCAGAAGCCAGTTATTCAGTGCCAAAGAAGACAAAGTCGGTTCCATCAGCAGGAAAGGTCATGGTATCAGTGTTTTGGGATGTTAAAGGCATTTTGTTTATTAATTATCTTGAAAAGGGTAAAACAACAACCGGGAAAGATTATTCCAATCTTGTAACCAGGCTAGATGAAAAAATTTATGAGAAAAGATCCAGTTTGCAGAAGAAAAAAATCATCTTTCCTCAGGACCTGCCCACAAAGGTGTTTTGGCAATGGGAAAGGGATCTGCACTGTGAATTGTTGAAACATCCACCCTATTCCCCAGATTTGGCTCCCTCTGACTTCTATCTCTTCCCCAAACTAAAACTCTTCCTCGCTGGTCAGCATTTTTCTCCGAATCAAGAGGTGATTGCAGCTGTAGAGGGGTATTTTGCAGATCTTACTGAGAACCACTACAGGGACACGATAATGGTGCTGGAGCATCACTGGAATAAATGTATTAGTCTTAAGGGAAAAAGAAGAATCGGAAGACCAAGAAAGAGATGGCATGAGACTAGAACAGGTCACTTGGCCTAAAATCCATGCTAGGAAGATGAAGAAGAGGAAGAAGTCTTAAGGGAGATTATGTTGAAAAATAAAAATAATTTTGAAATTGTAAATTCGTTTTTTCATTGTTAGGCCGAGAACTTTTCAGACCACCCTCGTAAGTTGGAGTTTGCTCCAATAGCTGATTTTTCACTGTTCTGGTTCTTTGACATAAACAGCAGAGACCTTGTTTAACTGAGCAATATGCTAGCCGGCATGAAATTCCATCATGTGTTCCATCGTTTTATTTTAGTTTTAGCCAGGAAGAATAGAATGTCATCAGCTAAATCCTAAATACGACACACCACAAGAAGTTGAAGGTTGGACATTAGGTCAGAGGCTCAGGTCAGTTTTCCAATTTACTTAAATGTCTATGTTGGTGGTCTCCTCCTAGTTTAGCTTTGACCATTAAGTGATCTCATTAAGAAACCTCATTTTCTATATATATATTTTGTTTGTTTGTTTGTTTGTTTGTTTGTTTGTTTGTTTGCTTTTTTAAAGTTTTTATTTAAATGCACATTTTAAAACATACATTTCTGTGTTAAATTAGCAAAGGCAAGTGGTCAAGGATCAAGTTCTTGACTGGATTTCTAAGTATGATCAAGAAATGGGAACAAAACAGGTAACTGTATTCTGATTTCCTGACTTTTTAAATGCATATTTCTTCATCACTTACCCAGCCAAATATATAGCCAATAAATGCACCAAATCTGAAACAGGTTAAAAAAATTCAATTACTTATGCATGTTGATTAGAGATGTTAAATTATGAATTATTATAAATTTAACATCTCTGTTAAATTAAATAATTTAACAGAGATGTTAAGTTATATAGAAACTATCAAACACCAAATTAATCTAGGGTGGCCTAGTATGACCAATGGAAAAATACCCATCTCTCCACTGAACTTAAATTTAAAGTATATAGTTCAATGATACTCTCCACAGAGTACTCCATGCGCAGACTTGCATTATCAAACAGAAGGAAGAACAAAGACTAACAGGTTTTGTAAACAAGTGTTTCAGGAAAACAAATGAAACAGCATGGACTGAAATGAAAATCAATCAGACAATTAGATAAGAACTACCATATTTCAGTAATAACAAAAATGAAAAAAAAAAAAACACATACAGTGGCCTACAATAATATGGATGTGTGTATAATGCCTATTAAATCAGTTTTCCTCAAATTCTGGATGAGTGGTCTGAACTCTTACAGAAATTTAAATAATTTGGCTTCAGATAAAATGGACTGTAAAGCCAATATTCATGGTGGCCCTCAACCTACCTTAGGTTGAGGATGGGGCATAATTATAGTTAATAATAATAATATTATTATTATTATTCAGGACCTTCATAGAGTTGCAAGATATCGTGGGATGCCCATTATAGACAAAATGAAATCAATCATACCATTCCTTTAACCCTCTCCCTGTTTGCACATTCACTGTCCTATCAGGCAATGCATTCCATGGTTTAACTACCCTAAGGCAATAAAAGCCACTTTCATTCATAACTTTCAGAGATAGCCTCCTTGTCCTTGCTCCTTCGCATTGTTTTACCATGCAGAAGATCTCCCCCAGTGTCAATCCTGTAACTATCTCTCAACAACTTATATGTCTCAGTGATATCATCTCTTCATCTTCTATTCACCGAATTCTACAGTCTGCATGCTCCAGTCTGTCACCATAATTTATCATTATTATTATTATTTCGTGACATCTCCAAGTAGTCCAAAGACTCATCGAGGGAGGCCACCTACTCTATAAATCTCCACCTCTGCCACTTAATTCACTAACTATCATCATCATTTACTACCCATCACACCACTAGTATTTTTTGTCTGTAAATTGTGTGTTCTCAAGGCTGATTTGTCATTATGCGGGATAAAAAACCTGAGTTTCCATTAGAAAAAACCTGCTACCTTCATATGAGATTAGCTAACTCACCTTTAATTTAAAAAACCCATATAAAGATTCCTCTCATCATAACAAGAATCAAAGTAGTCCTTTTACAGTCAAAGGAATTACTGAATTGTCTTTACTACAGTCCACTGCTCTGCCAACTGAGCTACTGACAGAGATAAATAAATTATCAGAAGTGAGATGACATTGTACAATTCTGATATCATTTTGGTTATCCCTGATTGTACCATCTCTAAAGTTAATTTAGAGATGGTACAATTCCATCTCACAAATTCTCACAAATTCCATTTATGAGATCTCAGCACAATAAACTGAATGTAGTCTGATTAGAGCTTTATACAATGGAATCACCACTCTTTTATCTCTCCTGGTTAACATCTTTCTCAGTATTGTAGCAGTCATCTGAGTTATCTTCACCACCTTTGTGATATGTCCTTTAAACTTCATTCACCCACTTATCTAGCTTACTCAAAGCCTCCTAAAGAGTCACAACATTGATTATCGCTAGTAATTCTTCCTAGCTTCACATCATATGATAGAATATCCCCAGCACTCCATTGACATTGTCATTTACATAACAGTTAAACAATAATAGATCTGACTACTTGAGCCCTGTGGAACACACTAGTGACCTTCCATGATACCACTCTCTCTCTCTCTCTCTCTCTCTCGTATATATATCAGATGGATAGTTCTATCTATAATTCATTTCACTAATCTAATATCTCAACTCATATACTGCAACTTAAATATTAACTTATCATGTTAAAACTTGTCAAATGCCTTTCTAAAATCAAAAAAAAAAAACATTATATGCCTGTCCCTCATCTACTTATTACTTTATTATAAAATATAGTTACATTATTCAAACAAGAGCATGCTTAACAAAATGTAGGACTCACCTGTGCCCACCAGCAGTCTTTCCTCCTGGTCCCTTGTGCTTATTGGGTGCAACTTTTGTCCATTTGTGCTTGCTGTTCTTTCTCAACCTAATTGTAACATTGTATCATCACCTAAAGACAAGGCAAATGTCCTGTCTTCATTCTTCTCTTCCAACTCCTCCATAGATAACCAAGGCAAATCACCCCTTCTTTGACTAGAATGTTGTATCACATGCCTCCTGTGACCTCCACAAAGACATGAGAAAAAAATCTTGAAAAACCCAGATACCAAAACGACAGCTTTTCTTGATGGAATTCTACCTGTTGTACTCAAGAGATGTGCTCCTGAACCAAGTCTTTATCATCTGTGTCCTATGTTATACTCAGCTGGCATCTACCTTTTAGCACAGAAGCAAGCCCATAGTTAATTCCTAAAAATAAGTGATAAATATCTATCATCAGGCTATTGACTTGTTGCTCTCACTTCAGTTTTGTCCAACATAATGAAAAATGTTCTCAACAGTCAACTTTTTTGACACCTGGAGAACTGTCAGCTAATTAACAACCACCATTATGGATTTCTTCAATCTAGATCCACAGGAGATTTCCTGGCCTACATCATTGTCCTCTGGACTAATACATGGAAGGATTTTGAAACCTGTGCTGTTGCAGTTGACATCTCCAGCCTTGGAGATATTGGGTGTATATGGTCTGACATTTAGGGCTTCTCAACAAATTATCATCATTTGGACTGCCTTCCTCCCTTTATAATTTGATTGCCCATTTTCTCTCAGATCATTCACTACATGTAATGGTGGAACATGTTCTCTCTTCAGATTTCTTTTAATGTACCTCAGGGCTCTGTCATTTCACCCACTCTCTTTCTTATTAAGACCTACTCTCATTGGTTGTAAACCTTATCCATAATTTTTCTGGTGATAGTACACTCCATCTATCCTACTCATATGACATGCTTGCAGTGCTCAGACATCTCAAGCTTCAAGATCATATGTAATAAGTGCTCTGAACTTTGATCTCTGCAGTATCCTTGATTGTAGTGAAAACAACCTAGTCTACCTTGTGCTTCAAAAGCACAGTTTTTCTGTTTTCTTGAAAAAAAGGCCTCAGAACTTCTCCACTTACTTTTGATAATGCTCTTTTCAACAGTCAAGACAAGATCTCTCTTTTCTCAGACTGACTGTTACTCCAAACCTTTCCTGGCTTAATCACATTGCTTCTATAGCCCTTAGTTAAAATATAGCATCCGTTTTCACTCGACATTATTTCTCTTCTTACCACTAAATTTGTATAAATCCCAAATCTGGCCAACTTTGGAATATTGCTCTTATGTTTGGGGTGGTGCACCTAAGACCTCCCTAATAATTCTTGTGCTCTTCAGAAAAGGATGGTTCGACTGATTAATGACACATTTCTTACAGACTCTCTTCAGCCAATGTCTGTCTGTCTGTCTCTCTCTCTCTCTCTTAGGAGATCAGTTTCCACATTGTGTTTCTTCTACAGATCTATTATGCTTGCCATTCCTGCCAGATTTACAGGAACTCAAGCAGCAGCTGCTCAGTATCTTTTTACAGTCGAGCTGCATACATCCCGGTTATCTTTCATTCCATCCACCTCAATTCTGTGGAACAACTCCCCTTATGAAGCATTTCCAAAAGACTACAACCTCTAGCTGTTTAAGAAGAATATCAAGAGATTACTCTTCTCCTGATCCCTACCCACACACATTTATTTGCTATAGGACTTGCTGCCTCTTGTGTGTCAGAGTAATATTTAAAAAAAAAAAAACATTCTCATGCTCAAAGATGAAATTTACCCTCATCTGTCTAATTTTATATATGATCTCACATTAATTTCTCCAGAATCTATAGAAGAAATTTATACTGATCTATAGTTTGACACCTACATTCTATGACACCACATACTCTATGCAATTGCTCTCTAGCCAGACTTAATTTGAATAGCCTGATCAGTGGAGCTGCCAGTTCCTTAGCACATTCTCTTAAAACACTTGACAAAATCTCATTCACTCTCACTGCTTCATTGACATCCAGAATACTTTGTATTCAAAACACATTCTCTTCATGCAAACTTGAACGCTTGAACCATTAGTGTTAAATACTACTTATCCATGATGAAATATCCCAAGAAGGTTATTATAATTACGGCTATTATAGCCTGTTTTTTCCCAGAGACTATACTTAATCCCAATAAGGTAATTATTATGCAGATTATATTCCATTATATCAACTGCATTGATCATTTACTCCATTTTCATCTAACAATATGTCATTCTTCCACAATCATTTTTCCTCTTACTGGTTACATAATAAAAGAGGTCGTGGGGTTTTCCTTGGGTCACAGGTAATGTTCACTCTACTTTTCCCTGGCACATGTGCACATGAAAACCATTTTGTGTACAATTTTCCAGCCTGTAGTCATAACAGCAAAAGTCTTGAGCCACATACTCCAAATTCGCTAAGCGTAAAAAGACAATAGCATTTTTGTTAAAAGATCCCGTACATTGCCTTCTAAATATTTCTATACAGTAATAATTTGAAGGTCTAACACACTAAAACTGCTAATGTAACATTTCTCATATTAATATCTGTATTAATTCAGTTCTGGTTCAAGGATATTTGGTGAATGACATAGATTCGTAATGCTACAGAACAATAGATGATTTTTTTCAAAATTTTTGCTAATAATACTGAGTTAATTTATTTTATTTATTTGTTAGTTAAGTGTGTGAGATAGAGTGAGTTATCAAGATGTAATAAAACATATATATTTTGTGTAAAATGTGGATAATAGCAATGATGCAGAGACCCCGACATGCAGAAATAGAGAGGTTATGATGGCATTAATCAGGCCTCATATGAGTTACTGTGCACAAATTTGGTCACCAGGTTTTAATGGTGATGAGAATATGTTGGAAAGGGTCCAGAGAAGATTCACACAGGTGGTCAGTGGTCTTTGAATTGTGGAGTATGAAGACAGATGGAGAGAATGTAAATTGCAAAGCTTTGTGAATAGAAGGAAGGAAGAGGGGGGGGGAAGATGATAGAACCATATAAGCTAGTCGGGTTATTATGTAGAGTGGACCAATGGCCTAAGTTTCATGGATGGAAAGATTTGTACAATGCTAATGGACTATATTTAAATGGATTCAGAGTTACGTGGTATCTAAGAGAGAGCCTAGTTCACTGAGAATGTGGAAGCACAAAATCAGGAAAAACAAAGAAATTAGGGTAGCTGCAGACAAGTGTTTGGGAAGGTACCCATGAGCCAATGAATGTGTGAATGACAAAAAATGCAGAGTCTAGCTTCTCAGACAACAATACTGAATAGAGTAGTCAGTTCAAGTTGTAAAGGTGGTTGAGGGCCAAAAGAAATGCTGTAGATTATACATGAATGCTAGAAGTATCAGGAATAAGAGGGAGAAGTTTCTGGCATTGCTTAGTGCAAGAGCACTAGAAGTTATAAAAATTAGTGACACTTGTCTTACAACAGATGATATAGTTATAGGGATAGAATGTGATGGATTTAGTTTTTTCAAGGAGGATAGAATAGAGAGATTGGGGGGGGGGGAATTCTGCTGATGATAGATGAATTGTGGCCAACAAAAGTTGGAGTCAGTCGGGTAGATGGTAGTTCATTTGAGTCAATTTGAGATTGAGGCCAAGAGAACAAAATATAAAGCACTCATTGTACTAATCAATGGATTAGTACAATGAGGAGGGCACATAGGTAGAAAGGTGACCAGCTAACTGCTGAACAGTACAGGGGTCGGGCAAGAAAGGTGACTAGCATGTTAAGAAAAGCAAAATCAGAAGAAATTAGCCAGCAAGTAAAATGAAATCCAAAGAGTTTTTTCATTATGTGGCAAGTAGGAGGAAGAATGACTATAGAAGGACAACTTTAATTAGTGCAGATGGTAGAGATGGTAAAGAGGACTAGAGACAGATGGAATCGTTGAGCTACCAAGTGACCATTTATCAAGGGTATATCATCCAGGTGAAGACATTGGTATTGCGGAGGTTACAAGGACAGATGTGAGAACGGAGGTTGATGAATTGGAGGTACTCAGGCAATTGTAGAATCTGAATGCAGATACAGCTGTGGGATTCAATGATATATCAGCTTGCATAATGCCTTTGACTAGGCTGTTTAATTTAAGTCTCAGCTCTAGCAAAGTCCAAGAGAGTGGAAGGAGGGTAAAATAATTCCCTTGTATAAGGAGGAGCTAAGTCTATGGCTGCAAATTATAGACCAATCAGTATCTCAGGAGTTGTGGTAAAAGTACTGGAAAACTTGGTCAGAAAGAGAACTTAGGAATGGTTGGATAAGAATATGATAGTCTATGAGGGGCAGCACAGATTTGGGAAGGATTGGTCATGCCTTAGTAATCTACTTACTTTTTACAATAAAGTGATAGCTGAATTGGATAATGGTAATGGCTACATGATGATACTGCTGAATTTTGCAAAGGTATTTGATAGGATACCACATGGAACTCTGTTATGTAAGCTGCAACAAATGATGATGGATATGAAACTGGTAATGTGGATGGACAATTACCAAAAAAAGTAGTATATGGAGGAGCAGAATCCAGAAGGCAAGTGACTAGTGGTGTGTCACAGGGCTCTGTATGTGTTTAATTTGCACATAAAATGATATAGGAAATAATTTGAATGGAGATAATCAGTTGTTTGCTGATGATGCAAAGTTGGGTAGGATAATAGTTAATCACAGTAATGTAGCAAGCTTGCAGGATGACTGAAATAGGCTAACAGTATGGTCAAAACATAATGGATATCAATTTAATGTGGAAAAGTCTAAAGCTTTGCATTTTGGGATACAAAGATTACAAACTGTGTACCACATTGAGGGAACTGTATTTCAGGTGAATCCAAGGATTTTTTTTTTAGTGGGGAGGGAGGGGGGGGGGTAGTAGATAGAGTTGAAGTTTAAAGGGTATGGAAGTTCTTCCACTTGGTTATACTATAAATTAAAGATGCCAAGAAATTATATTCTTGGTTTAATCCTTTATCCAAGTGTAAGCAAACAAAGTTTGCACCTGAAGTATTTTCAGGACTGAGCAACTCGTATAGAAGTGATGAGAAGTCATTATCTTCTATATATGAGTTGCCCAGTCCTGAAAATACTTCAGGTGCAAACTTTGTTTTCTTACACTTGGATAAAGGATTAAACCATGAATATAATTTCCTGGCATCTTTAATTTGGTTTATTTAGAGGGCATATTGTTTAAATTATTGTTAAAATACCCAGGGTACAGAGGATTACTTGGTTATTGAAGAACACACTAATAAGCAGAGATAAGGGAGCATTCCTCTTTATAAAAAGTCCAGGTGGTGACTTTGCAGGAATGGAAGAACCAACAGCTTATACTGGAATTGTGATGAATGAAGTAGAGGTAACTAGTCTATTACAGAACCTCAATGTCAATACATCTGTGGGATTGGATGGTATACCAGCTCGTGTCGTACGTGAAGCGGCCAAAGAATTGTCAGTGCCCTTGACCATTTTGTTTAATTTGAGCCTCAGGACTGGGTCAGTCCCAAGGGGGTGGAAAGAGGGGAAAATAGTTCCACTGCATAAAGGTGGTTCCAAGGCTGCTGTTGAAAATTACCGGCCAATCAGCATAACAGGAATCATTATCAAGGTCTTAGAGAAAATAGTCAAGAGGAAAATACAAGATTGGATAGAAGAAAATGGGATACTGTATCGGGGACAGCATGGTTTTGTAAAGGGTAGGTCATGCCTCAGTAACTTGCTCACGTATTATAACACAGTGACGGCTGAGCTGGATAAGGGTAATGGGTTTACAGTGATTCTACTGGACCTTGCTAAGGCTTTTGACAGGATACCACATGGAATTCTAATTAGTAAATTGCAGCATATGGGAATGGACATAGGGTTGGTGAGATGGATAGGAGGGTGGTTGACGGAGAGATATCAGAGAGTGGTTTACTCAGGAGTAGAGTCCACAAGATGGCCTGTGACTAGTGGTGTACCACAAGGATCTGTTCTTGGACCACTGCTGTTTAATTTGTTCATTAATGATATAGGGAATGATTTAAGAGGAACAGTTCATTTGTTCGCTGATGATGCGAAGTTGGGTAGGGCAATAGTGAATGCAGATGACGTCAAAATTTTGCAGGATGATTTGGATAGATTGGAGGTCTGGGCTAAGCAGAATGGATGTCAATTTAATGTGGCGAAATGTAAGGTTATGCATTTTGGGGTGAAAAGATTGGTGGCAGTTTACTGCATTGGTGGAACCGTGCTCCAGGAAATTGATGAGGCATGAGATTTAGGAGTGTTGGTGGATAAGGAATTGAAATTTAGGGGACACATTGCAAAAGTGGCCAAATCAGCTCATCAAATCACTTGGTTGCTGAAGAATACGTTGACAAGCAGAGACAAGCAGGTTATTGCTCCTCTGTATCGAGCCTTGATAAGACCCCATCTCGACTACTGTGCTCAGATTTGGTCACCTAGGTTTCTTCTTGATGGGGAGGAGGTGGAGAGGATCCAGAGGTGAGTGACCAAGATGATAGCAGGTCTGTGGAATGAACCGTATGAGAACAGGTTGAGGATTTGTGGGTTGCAAAAAATTGGTTGATAGGCGGAGGAGGGGAGATATGATTGAGACATTCAAATTACTGAAGGGTTTCTATAAAATTAATTCAGAAGATATTTTTGAGAACAGGGCTGGTTGTGGGAGGACTAGGGGACATTCATGGAAACTGGGCAAAAGTGTGGTTAGTAAAGGTGTTAGAGCTGGGTTCTTTACTTTTAGAGTAGTGAATGAGTGGAATGTGCTCCCTGAGTCTGTGGTGGATGCTGTGACAGTGAATGAGTTTAAGGCGAGGTATGATAGATACTGTAAGAATGTCGAATAGTTGTGATGAATATGATTTGGGGCCTCCCTCGATGAGTCTAATGACTCCCTGGAGTTGCCCGTAATAATAGTAATAATAATAATAATAAAGCCTTGGTACAACATCATTACTGGATTACTGTGCTCAGGTTTGGTAACCTGGTTTCTTGGGGATAAGGAAGTGGTGGAGACAATCAAGAGACAAGTGACCAATATGGTGAGTGGTCTGCAAAATTCTTTCTGTGTGAATAGATTGAGGGTTTTTGGATTGCAAAAGCTGATTGATAGAAAAAAAGATGGGTGGATATCATTATTATTATTATTACTTGACACCTCCAGGGAATCCAAAGACTCATCGAGGGAGGGCACCTACTCTATAACTCTCTGTCTCCACCACTCAGTTCACCAATGCCACCTATCATCCACCATCACTAGTATTTTCACAGACGATCCCAAACATCCATACCTATGGCGGGATTCGAACCCGCAGCCTTTTGACTGGAGAGCAGATACGCTAACCACTCGGCCATCCAGGCAGGCAAAATGATTTCAGGAAGTCATTTCGTAATTTATATCCTGTTTTCATGGCTACATACCTTCTAAAATCATTAGCATTATATATGTTAGAAACATTAAAGTTAATTAAAGAATTTTATAGGATCGATGCAGGGAAATTGTTTCAGCACTTGGCTAGAGGGGGAAGAACAATAGGTCATCCCAGCAAGTTGGGTCAGAATGATTTGCAAGGGTGTGAGAACTACATTTTTCACTTGGAAAGTGATGAATGATTTGAATGGGTTTCCATAATCAGTTGTGAGTGCTTTGTCTGTTAATGGTTTCAAGGAAAGGTATGATAGATATTGTGTTGATGATATCGTAGTGGTCCCCCACTACGAGTCCATGATTCCTTGAAGGTGTAATAATAATGTGCTGTTTTCATCCAGCTAACCTGTAAAATGGCAAGCACAAAATTAATTTGCTGAAATCTGCATAGCTACAAAAATTTATCACCTTTTACATGAGTTTGAGTGACTGTACTGATTAGACAGTTGGAAGTTTTTTCCCACTTGGTTAGACTATAATAAATTTAGTTTAATCCTTTATCCAAGTGTAAGCAAACAAAGTTTGCACCTGAAGTATCTTCAGGACTAAGGCAACTCATGGACCAAGGTGGACCACGAGTTAAGGTGGACCAAGCTCTCATCACTCCTTGTCTCAGTATCTTCCATAATGCAAAGCACATAATCTTGTGGACATGTATAATGCAATACATTAAGGGAAGGGCCACTACCCGGGCTGGTTTCGACCTTTATTGAGGTCTCGTCAGTGGTGAGCCAGACCCAGAAGTGGTGATACTAAGGCAGAAGCAATGGAGAAGTCATATTTGCCTATACGACTTGCCAAAAGGTGTACCACCTTATTATTAAATTACTTTGGATTTAGAGAAAGATGTTGGAAGTTTTTGTGCGCAAGGAGATGTGCTTTGTATTATGGGAGATACTGAGACAAGGAGTGATGAGAGCTTGGTCCACTTTTACCATGAGTTGCCTCAGTCCTGAAGATACTTCAGGCGCAAACTTTGTTTGCTTACACTTGGATACAGGATTAAACTAAATTTATTATAGTCTAACCAAGTGGGAAAAACTTCCAACATCTTTCTCTAAATCCAGAGTAATTTAATAATAAGGTGGTACACCTTTTGGCAACTCGTATAGGTAAATATGACTTCTCCATTACGTCTGCCTTAGTATCACCACTTCTGGGTCTGGTTCCCACTGACAAGACCTCAACAAAGGTCAAAACCGGTTGGAAGTTTGGGTGATGAATTGCAATGCTGTAGCCCATGAAGTTTTAACTGAGGCTCAGCTGTTACTGTCACCCAGGTCCTGGGTGAGGGGATAATGAATGGCAATGCTGTAGCCTGTAAAATTAACTGAGGCACGGCTGTTGCTGTTACCCCTCGGATGAGATATGAGCAAATGAGCGGCTCTGCTCGGTGGTGGGGTGAGCCTGCCATGGTGTAGAGCCAACCGGTTCTGAGAGTTCTTCTCAGTGACAGGCTCACCCTGTCACTGAGAAGAACTCTTAGTTTTCAGAGTTTGACCTGTACATGAAAATTCAATAAAGGTTGAAACCGGTCTGGGTAGTGGCCATTCCCTTAATGCATAGCATTAAGGGAATGTATCGACCAAAACCAAGGGGGTAATGAATGGCAATGCTGTAGTCCGTGAAGTTAACTGAGGCACGGCTGTTGCTGTTACCCCTCGGATGAGATATGAGCAAATGAGCAGCTCTGCTCAGTGGTGGGGTGAGCCTGCCACGGTGTAGAGTCAACCCATTCTGAGAGTTCTTCTCAGTGGCAGGGTGAGCCTGTTACTGAGGGGAACAATGCTGAGTTTTTTCTTTATATTCCCTCCATAATTTTTTCTTTTACTGCAATTCTTTAGATGTTGTTCATCCATCTAACTCCTACTTGATTTATCTTCATGACTCTGGGAATACAATCTGATACTGTTTTCTTCAAATATCCCTTGTCTATCTGCTATGCACTGCTAACATCTCTTACCCCATATTCTTATGTTATTGGCATTGCTCTAAGCTGACTCCTCAGTTTGTCATAATCACCTGCTTTATAATTCCTTATATAACATAAAGACTGACTATACTACTCTGCAAAAACTTCATTCTTTTCTGAGTCGACCAAAACCAAAACACGACCAACTGCATTTTCCTGGTGTTTATAAAGTTGTGTGCGACTGTGGTCGACCTTATTTTGGCCAGACAGATAAATCTGATTCACTTCATCTTGAGGAACATAGACGTGACGTTTCCTGCAGTAGAACACGAGCGAGTGTTCTACTGTAGGAGACATACCCAAGACATACTCTTTATCATACCCAAGGTAAAATACTTTCTACATTTATATCTCCTCCTGAGATTTTTATTTAATAAGGTTAAAACACCTTATAGTAACTTGCTCTGGTAAAATACTTATAAGCTCTGTATTACTAAAATCTTGGTATTTCTAGCCTGGCTCCCACTGATGAGACCTCAATAAAGGTTGAAACTGGTCTGGGTAGTGGCTCCTTGCCTTTAATAAAAAGCATCATACATCTCCTCCAGGAGATGTGCTTTGCATTAAGGGTAAATATTAAGATTCGTGATCAGAGCTTATTCTATTTTTACCATGAGTTGCCTTGGTCTTGCACTACGTGCAGGGTCAGCTAGACTTGCAACACTTGCAGGTGCAAACTTGACTTGTTTGTCTGTTTGCTTACTTGGGAAATGGAGTAAAACCAGGTTTAAAATAGATTGGTATTTTTAACATTTATTATACCCAAGGTAAAATACTTTCTACGTGTGTGTGTGTGTGTGTGTGTGTGTGTGTGTGTGTGTGTGTGTGTTCAATAATTTTAATGACTTAAACCACTGAGATAATTAAGAATAAAGTTTAATAAGGACACAACTAGTTTCGTTGGTAAGCCAACTTCATCAGGTGTCAAAGTACAAAGACATATACAAAAAAGACTGACAGAAACATTACACACTAACAACAACAGAGCTATCAAAAACTGTAGTTAGAACACCAAATATAGACAATTGTTAACTTCTAGCTTCAAGTCCGTGCTTCAGTTCTAGCTTCATTTATATGTGTGCATGTGATCTTGTGAGAACGCCAGCACTGAACAGAAGAGCTATGCGAATCTGGCAAATTGTAGCCAAGGTTGCTATTCATGTGGGTAGAATCGAGGGCGATGTAATAAGGTTTACCACAACTACAAATAATTCTGTATATTCCTGGGAACTGAAGATGGTAATGTTTTTCTTTAGGCTAACTAAGGATAGATCAGAATTTTGGTAAAGTAGAGAAGCATGTTTTGATGTTAAACTTTTTTAAAATTCTAGCCAGTTTGGGGAAGAGGGAACTAATGTAAGGGAAGGAGGTGTAAGCTCTGGGAGTAGTAGAATCTTCATTAGTTTGTTGATGATGACAAAAAAGAAGTTTCTCAATACTTCTCGGAGCAAAACCATTATTGATAAAGGTCCTTTTGAGGTAATTAAGTTCATTTTGAAATTTTTTGTCGTCTGATAATAAGGATCTGGCCTGATGCGCAAGAGTAAATATAATGGCATATTTCTGTGGAGGGTAGTGGGTGAGAGGATGCGTGAAGGTATCTGTATGTGTTGGTTTCCTGAAGATTGAAATTTTAATATTATCAGTACTTCTGGTTAGCTTTATGTCTAAAAAAGAAAGACAATTGTTAACTTCTAGCTCCAAGGTGAATTTGATGTTGTGATGAAAGTTATTTAGATGATCCAAGAAAACTTTGAGGTTATCTGGGCCGTGTTCCCATATAAGAAAAACATCATCAATATAACAGAGCCAGATTTTAGGTTTCAGTGTTGCCGAATTGCTTTTTCTTCCAAGTCTTTGAGAAATATGTTTGCTAGCAATGGGGAAAGCAGACTACCCATAGCTAGTCCGGTGTTTTGTTTGTAGATCTTGTCTTCGAATCTGAAGTAGACTGAGTCAACACAATGAGTAAGTAAAGTGAAGAACTTCTTTGATAATTTGTTCTTGAGAAGCGTGAGAACCTCCTGGGTTGGTACATTGGTAAAAAGCAAAACTATGTCGAAGCTTGCCATCATGTCTGATTTGTTCAGTTTGAGGTGTTTGATCTTGGAAACGCATATAAATGTCACTCAATTCTTGCTCAAAGTCAGCTCAATTCTTGATGTAAGAAGAGTATTTACCTGTGAAGTGTTTTAAGGAAGAGGCGAGATATTTAGATAAGTTGTATATGGGCAAGTTGATGTCTTCAACTGTGGGTCTTAAGGGAGCATTTATTTTGTGAATCTTAGAAAGGCCATACAACCGTGGGATAAGAGTATGAACGGATCTGAACAAAAGGCAGATATTCCTTAGTAATTCCGAAGTTGATTTTAGAAAATTGTTGGTCCTATTATGTAACTCTGTTTTATTTAGAATGACTGTGGCATTCCCTTTGTCAGCTGGTAGGATGACAATATCTTTGTTCTTTCTCAGTTTTTTAATGGCTAGTCTTTCACTAGGGGAAATGTTTTTTTTTTTTGACACCTCCAGGGAGTCCAACGACTCATCGAGGGAGGGGTCTACGACTCTCTGTCTCCACCACTCAATCCACCAATTACAACTACTTTCATCACATACACCGATGGCATCTACCGCCGACCATCACCACTAATATTTTCATAGACAATCACAACATCCATGCCCATGGCAGGATTCGAACCCACAGCCTTTTGGCTGGAGAGCAGATATGCTAGCCACTCGGCCAGCCAGGCTGGTTGTCAGAAGGTGGTTTTGCAATTATTTATTGTATTTATTGTGAAAATAGCTTCAATCCATAGTAGGTTTGCATCTTGGGTTGGAAGTAAGGAGGCAACTTTTTCTATTCTTAATGAGAAAAATTTCTTTAGGAATGGATGTAGGAGTGAGGATGAAATTGAGTCCCTTGGCAAGGGACTCAATTTTTTCTGCCATTGTGAGGATATGTGAAGATTTATTTACAACTACTTTTTTAAAAAAGGAAGCATAAGTAGAGGAGGAATGTTTCTGTGTATGTCTGAGAGAATCAAACTTTCTGATAAGTTTAAATTTGTTTATGTTTTGGGTTCTTGAAGCCAAAAGTGTGCTGATTTCTTTCATGTTGTTCCATGACGTAATGCTAAGGAAGCTTCTAAGTGGTTTTCTAGTGAACTTTTCTTGGTGAAAAAAGAAGCTAGACCGCGTTTAGTATTGACAATTCGTTCCGATAGAATTTCTAGTTTTGCCTTGTGGTAAATTCTATGCACCTGAGCTGTTTTGATGGATTCTTTGAAATCAAGAAAACAAGGTATAATGGAATATCACTTACATCTTTTTAAGAAGACCAGTCTGTTGATGAAAAGTCCAATGTTCCTGAGTGCCCTTTGGTAATCTTTTGTGAGATGTTGGGTCTCCTCGTCATAAGGATTATGGTTATTTGTATGCAGATTGGCTCGGTTTATGAAAATGTTCAATAATTTACCACAAGGCAAAACCAAGTCAATCTGCATACTCTGCATGCCTTGCACCCTCCCAGGTGAAGACTACTTGATCGAATTCTCCAAGTAGAGGCATTGTGGCTACGTTAGATACTGCTAAGTTCTCTGATATTATGACTAGATTTAGCACTCTCGAACCTTATTTTCCTCTCATTATATATTGTCTCTGGTAATTATCTCTTAGTAGCTGTATAACTTTCATTTCCTTCTCTCTCTGTAGTCATTCATCCTTTCATTCTATATCTGAAGCCCCTCATCCTGAACTCATGCTATTTTGCCAAAGCATGCATCTTCATTCTCCCATGCCTCTTTGCCTATATTTCCTACCAGAAAGTTTCAAGTAAACTCCCTCTCTCTCTCTATCTCTGCCCTCCTGATGTACTTCTCTTTTTTCTGGCTTCTGTTCTTCTGCTGTCATTAGAAAAACCCCCTCTTCCTCTCATTCTGTTTTATCTGTCCTCTCTGAAACTACTGTATCCCTTTGCATTCTATCCCTGTATCATCATCTGACATCTAATCCAATGCCAACAATTCCTCTTCCTTATTTTGAATATGTCTGGCATTCATATACATAAACTGCAATATCTGTTTCATCCCATTTTTTTTCATTCTGGCAATCCATTTCACCAATCCATCATTCTCCAAGAAAAATTTGAGTCCTAACATCACTGCTAATCACACTGCCTTTCATCTTATAAGCCTCCTTTCATCTTAATTTGATTTTCCCACTAAAGTTAAGAATCTGGAGAGCTATATTCATCATTATATGATTGCTCTCTCCAGTTCACTTACCATTCTGTAATTCATATATAGATTCCTGAAGAAGCTACAAGTTATCATTTTTAATTCTTTGTAGTTTACTTTTTTATGTAATTGAAATCATGATTTCTGGGATTTAACAGCTTTCTTGTTACTACTTGCCAGTGTCTTTCTCTTCAAAATGATCCCTTGAGCTGTTTCATCCACTTCTGCAGTATGTCCTTCAGACTTCATTTACCTATCCACCATCACCTCTAGAATCTCAACCTTTGTCAATTTCTTGATGATGCTAGGGATCAGTCCTAATTGTATTAGTGTAATGCATGGTATCTGATCTTTTCATTCCAAAATGAATAAATTTACACACTTTGCCACATTACACTAACAATCATTATCCTTTTTTCCACACAGTCAGTCTGTTTAAATCATCTTGCAGAATCACATCACTATGAACTATAGCTCATCATCAACAAACAATTATGTATTCTCCTCAGACTATTCACTGTATTTTTCATGTATAAATTTATAAATTAAATAACAGTAGCTCAAATAAACAGCCATGTGGCACACCACTAATTACTTCGCTTCTGTTAAATTCTGTTCAGAATGCTGCTCTCTGATATCTGTCCATCAGTATTCCTCCTAATATTATATCACATTACCATCTCTGTAGATTTCAAAGACTCATGAGTGACCCATGCTCACTTTATTCACACAAATAACTATCATTCCTCTCCTTGTACTCATTCATTCACATAGTACTCACAACAAACTTGGGCAAACCATTCCACTTAATCACCACTCTCCAATACAAAAATCTAGTCCATTCCATTGACCACACCTTACATAGCTTCCATGGATTTGTTATTATTATTATTATTATTATTATTATTATTATTATTATTATTATTATTATTATGCAAGTATCTCCATGGAGTCAGAAGGCTCATCATGGGAGATCCATTTATTCACACACTAGCCATCATTCACACAATTCCTATCATACTTCTAAATTTATTCACTGATGAAGCACCCACAACCAGTTATGGCAACCCATTCCATCCATTCACCACCCTCCAAGCAAAAGACCTAGTCCTAACACCCTTGGTAACCACACTCTCATACAATTTCCACTGGTGACCCCTTGTTCTCTCCCTTCTTGTCGCATCACCCACAACCACCTATGGCAACCCATTCCATCCATTCACCACCCTCCAAGCAAAAGACCTAGTCCTAATACCCTTGCTAAACACACTCTTATACAACTTCCACTGATGACCCTTTGCTCTCCCTTCTTGTCACATACTGAAAAAAATTCTTCAGCATCACTACTATAATTATGGTTGATAGGTTACTTACAAACAACATAGAAAATTGGCATCCCTTGTCCACTCCACCAAAGACCAGCCACTTTCTCTAGACCTACCAGGTCCCTTGGAGTTGCAAGCTGTCCTGCTATGGCCAAACAAGCAGGACATCCAATATCAGAATTTCTGAACATAAGAACTACATCTAGTTAAACCAATACAGCCACTCAGGACTTGCTCATCACTTTGGACACCCACCACTGGATACACTGAAGAATGCCACTCTATTACGCCACAGCAAATACAAATATGAAAGGTTGTTCCTTGCATCTGCTTTAGCCCTGAAAAACTTTCCAAACATCAACAAATTTGGGTGCATGAGACTGCCCCAAATTTAGGAGGCCCAACTTTGGTTGCCTTTCTTCATTGTCATTTGGCCAGGTTAGTGCCTGCATGCATATATCATTGTTTTTTGTGATCCCTGATGATGGCAATGTAATGGTGCATAGGAAAGTATTAAAGTTTTTATAAATAATATTTCAGTAAACGTTATTTCCTGAAAAATAATAGTTCCATCAATATTTTAAAACTCTTTTAATAACTTAAATGCGTCTGTCATGTCTAATCGTTTTCTTCTATCAGCTAATTTTTAAAGCCTATAGACTGTCAATCTATTCTCATAGGGAGCATTTCACAGACCCACCACAATCTTTGTCACTCACCTGTTGATACTCCTCCACAATTTCATCATCATGGAATCTGGGAGTCCAGATGTCACATTATTAAAGTGTTATATAGAGAACCACAACCTCTCTATCTCTGCTTGTTAGAGTGTTCTTCACCAACCACTTAATCTGATATGCTGTTTTGGTTACCTTTGCAATATGCCATCTAAACTTCAGCTCCCTGTCTACAGTCACCTCCAGGTCCCTGGTCTGGAGGTGACTGTAGGCCATCAGTTTCCTGCAGTTCAGTTCCACCAATATAGTACAGCATCACCTTACTCTTGGCCATGTTAAACCAGATCTAATTACCTTTGTCCATAATGCTACTCTGTTTAAGTCTTCCTGCAGGATCTCTGCATCATCTTCATTTACCATTGCTCTTCCCAGTTTAGCATCATCAGCAAACAACTAAATATTTCCTGTCAGATTATTTACTATATCATTGATATACAAATTAATGATACACCACTGGTCATTTGCTTTCTCTTGGACTCAACCCCTTCATAAACTCCTCTCTGATATCTGCCCATCAGCCACCCCTAATCCAAATCACCAGATTCATCTCCATCCCCATTTGCTCCAATTTGTGCAATAGAGTGCTATGTGGAATATTGTCAAATACTTTTGCACAGTCTAGCAATATCACTGAGTAGCCATTTCCCTTATCCAACTCCATTGTCACATGATTAAAAAATGTAAGCACAAATTACTAAGGCAAGACCTACCCTTTCATAAAACCATGCTGTCCCGTATAGAGTATCATATTCCTATCCATCTAGTTCTGAATTCTGTCTTTCACCAGTTTCTCCAATACCCTAACCACTGCTCCTGAGATGATGATTTGCTACTTCTGTCTTAGATCCTCCTTTATGAAGGGTAGGTCTTGCCTTAGTAATTTGCACTTACATTTTATAATCATGTGACAATGGACATTATGTTGGAGGTTTAATGGATTTTTTACAACACTCAAAAAGCATTAAAATAGAATTTAATACCTCCTATATTTCGTCCTAGTCACTAGGACATCTATAGGGATTACAAAAACAATTAATGTAACATGCACACAAAAACTTACAATACTAAGCCCAACCACGTGGGTGACACTAAAGTCCTATCTAGGTGGAGCGCCCTCTAAGGGCGGTCGTAGGTGGTCTGGAATGAAAGGTGGGACCTCTGGTGATGAGTGTTTCCCAAATCTTCGGAAGCTTAATGCAACCGTATTTATTTAGATTTGGTTGGTTTCTGAGAGCTGCTGTTGCTTCTAAGAAAAGTCTCTCTTTCTTGAATTTGCTGTGGTGGAGCATGGTGTTTTTTTCCATGATACTCTGTGGGTGGTGTCCAACACATGGCCAGCCAAGCCTGAATGGCCATAGTTGTGTTTAACAATGTACGACTTGTGTTTCTCCAGGCGGATGGATGCTGATCTGCCTGTCTGTCCACATCCATCCGCCTGGAGGAACACAAGTCGTACATCGTTAAACACAACTATGGCCATTCAGGCTTGGCTGACCATGTGTTGGACACCACCCACAGAGTATCATGGAAGAAAACCACCATGCTCCACCACAGCAAATTCAAGAAAGAGAGACTTTTCTTAGAAGCAGCAGCAGCTCTCAGAAACCAACCAAATCTAAATAAATACGGTTGCATTAAGCTTCCGAAGATTTGGGAAACACTCATCACCAGAGGTCCCACCTTTCATTCCAGACCACCTACGACCGCCCTTAGAGGGCGCTCCACCTAGATAGGACTTTAGTGTCACCCACGTGGTTGGGCGTATTGTAAGTTTTTGTGTGCATGTTACATTAATTGTTTTTGTAATTCCCGTAGATGTCCTAGTGACTAGGACGAAATATAGGAGGTATTAAATTCTATTTTAATTCTTTTTGAGTGTTGTGAAAAATCCATTAAACCTCCAACATAATGTCCTCACAGCACTTAAGCCTCTACACAAGAATGTGACAATGGAGTTGGATAAGGGAATATTTTGTCCTCTTTTCACTCTATTGGCACCTTCCCACTACTGAAGCATAAATTAAACATCTTGCTCAGAGGAGCTGATAATTTCTTTGTGCATTCTTGTAATACACAGGCCATCATGCCATATAATTCCATGCCCATGTTCATATTGAGGTTTTACAATATTTTAGGCACCTCCATTTCTTCAACCTCTATTCTCCTGTTAGTCACTGTCACATCTGCACTGCAATGTCACTACCTAGATGGTACACTCCTGCAAAATGCTCACTCAGTAATTCAACTATTTAGTTTGGTTCTGTTAACTCCCCATCATCAGTACTTTTTAAAGTCATCCTTCCATAGTCATTCTTGCTTTTACTTGCTACATAGCAAAAGAACTCCTTAGGGCTTATTTTGACCTCATCATTTAGCATTCTCTCATAATTAGCTTTGTGCTTTCATACCATACAGGTCACCCTTCTTGTCTGCACCTTATACTGTTCATGGGCATGCTGATCACCTTTTCTTTATAATCCCTCCACTAACTTTTCTTTGTGTGCATCTCCTGTTTAATGAAGCTGTTAACCATTTAACTCCTATCTGATTTATCCTTCAGACCCAAGGTATGCATTCTGATATTGTTTTCTTCAAACACTTGCCATGCACATACGGCAAGTTCTTTCCCATTGCTCTGCTGAAAACTGTCTCCTCTACTTGTCATGATCACCTGCTCTGTAGTTTCACATATATCCCTTCCTAATAGAATAATAAGTCCTGCATGTCTGTCTGCAAACTCCCAGGTCAAGACTACATGATCAATTTTTCCAATTGGAAGCAGCATAGCTAGATTGGTTAGTGTTAAGTTCTTTGATGCAGTGATCAGATCCAGCACTCTTGAACCTCGTGCCCCTCCATTACTTGTTGGTATCTCTCAGCAGCTGTATAAATTCCATTTCCTTCACTGCCTGTGGCCATTCCTCCTACCAATCTATATCCCCATAGTTGAAATCCGCCATAATAATTATATGATCTGTACTCATAATGCTAATTTGCGAGTGCATGTCATCTGTATTCTCCCGTATAGTAACTCCCCTGGATTATAGCAGCAGTCAGTTACATATTTAATCCTATTAGACTGTATCTCACATCCTAGATAACCTCAAATGAACTACTCCCCCGATGCACTTCTACTCTTTTTGACTTTAATTCCTCTGCTATCATTAGCAACCCCTCCCCTTCCTGTCCTGTTCCTTTTGTCCTCTCTGAAGACAATGTATCCCTTGCATTCTATTCCAATGACCATATCTTCCTCAGTCAACTAGGTCTCAGTAATGCCTATAACTTTTGTCTAAGTTGTACTAACCCGTGCCAAAAATTCCTTAATATTATTTTGACTACTTCTGACATACATAAACAACAATACCGCCTTCATCCTACAATCTCCCTTACCCCTTGTGTTCCTTCATCCAACTCAACCATCACTTTGTAATAGAAAGTGAGTAAATCACTAAAGCATGAGCAGCTACCCTTTACTACATGGGCTCTGTGACATGCTTCATATTTTGCTTCTAAATAACTTCGCTAATATCTTTTACCACCACCTATGAAATACTGATTGTCTGTCTTTTGTAGGACTTGAGAAGACCTACATTCCATTAAAAAATAAAAAATTAAAAATTAAAAAAAAAACTACATATTACTTAAATGCCATGCAGAAATTTTGAGCAAAGATTCTGAACTATCCTTAGCATAGAAAGAAGCACAAATGAGTGTAAGAACACCAAATGGTTTATCAGATCATCAAAACTAGGGAAGTAAATACACCACAACTATTCATACTTGCAAAAATAAGCTTACCTAAATTGTTCAGCAATGTTTAGGAAAGAAAATATATGATAAAAACAAAACAGTTTATGATGATGGATTTGACCATAGTGAAGTGTGTTTACAGATCATTAGCCTCGCTTAAAAGGTGTGCTTCAAATCTATGAAAAAATTTATTTTGTTGCTGAAAGGCTTGTTTATTTGTATTGTTAATTCACTATAACAAATATTATTAAATAATTATTGTAATTTATATAGCATATTCCTCCTCATCATCATTTATGAATAGAGAAATATACATAGAAATATTCATATAATAAAAAAACTCATGGAGATATAGTTTATTAGATGAAAGTGAGCCAAGGTGCTCTGTTTTGTTTAGGAAAAATATAACCAGCATTTCCCCGGGAAATGCTGGTTATATTTTTCAGTAGGCTAACATGGCTGGTGAAGCATGTTGTGCCAATCACCTGATAAGTGGAATTTTACTGATTACAAAAAGAATATGAGTTGTTCCTTAAAAATTAAAAAATCGAGTTAATTATTAGTTTAATTTTTAACTTTGATTTTAAATGTCAAGAAAATTAATAATTTTTATTAACGAATGATCATCTGAGGCAATGAAATTTTTAAAATCATCAATCTTGAATATGCCAAAATATAAAAAGTGAAATGTAGTCTCATCTCATCTCATTTTCCTTTTACTCTATTTTACCTTGCAGTGTCGAGAGTTTTATTAATCATCGGACCTAAACCATTTACAGGATAAGGTGGTCAGCCTTATACCCTAGTGTATCCTATGTCCTGTAGTGTTGAGTTCTCAATACCGGTTTGCCTGCTTTGCGGGAGGAAAAACCCCTGGATAAACTTGGGGAGAAAACCCTACTGTCCATGCCCAGGCACTGGCTAACTTGGCTATGGCTGAGGAAGATCCTTCAGTTCCTCACGTCACCGATGGGAATCGAACCTAGGACACTCCTTCCCCAGGCATGTGGTTGCAAAGTGCACAGCCACTAGGCTAACCGTGCCGACGTGAAACATAGTTAAAATTTATTATTATTATTGCTATACCTATAATGTTGTGGAGCTATAGTAGTTGTTAATGGGGATAATATCATTTATCCACTATTGTTTGCTGATGAACAAATGATAGTTGTTCAAGATTAGGATGACATTGATTTTATAATGAGGAAATTGGTTGATGCTTACAGTATGAGAGAGCTGCAAATACAGAATATTTGGTAGCTAGGATTAGGTCAGCCAGTTCCATAATGCTAGTTAAGCAATTGAATTCCATAATGCTTAACTAGCATTACGGAATTGGCTCAACTGGTTCAAGTATCAATATTTGTTTGACAGGAAACCAAAAATGATGATACTTGAACCAGTTGATAACAGAGTGTTTCTAACATATAAGGAGAAAAAATGGACTTTGAATGTGAGGCAGAAGAGTTACATAACAGCTGTGGAGATGAATGGTTTGCAAGAGTATACATATTATTATTATTATTATTAACATTTGACCTTCATGGAGTCTGAGACTCATCGTGGGAGGTTCTGATTATTGCATACAATGCTCATCCAACCGCATCTTAAACTGATTCCTAAGTGTCTTGTGGATATGTCCACATCCACTCAACAACCACCCTCCATGCAAAGGAAGTTGGTTGGTGAGTAGAATCATTTGCTCACACCCTCCTTATACAGTTTATAGCAATGGCTTCTTGTTCCACTCTCCTCTCCCATTCTATGAAAAATCTCTTCCATGTCTACCTGATATCAACCCCTAATCAGCTTATATGTCTCAATCATATCCACCCTCTTCCTCCTATTCACGAGGCTCTGCAACTTACATTCTCTCAATCTGTCCTTGTACTCCACATTCCAAAGACCACTGACTACCTTTGGGAATCTTCGCTGTACCCTTTCCAACATATCCTCGTCACCATGAAAATCTGGCAACCAAATCAGTGCACAATAATCCATATGAAGCCTGATCAAGCCTTATACAATGGAATCATAACCTCTCTATTTCTGCATGTCAGGGTTCTCCGCATCATTGCCATTATTCAATGTGATGTCTTCACAACTTATGCAATGTGGCCCCTGAATTTCAGGTCCTTGTCCATCATCACTCCTAGATCTCTCATCTCCTCTACTTCTGTTAAAGTTTCCCCACATAGTGTATACTTTGCATCCCATCGTTGCTTACGAAATCTCAAACCTTACATTTGGCAACATTGAACTGATAGTTCCACTTACCTGCCCATTCATGCAATCTATTCAAGTCCTCTTGTAAGGCATTAACATCAGCCTGACTGTGCATTGCTCTCCCCAGTTTTGCATCATCTGCAAACAGCTGGATATCACTAGTTAAACCCAACCCAATATCATTAACATACAAATTGAACAACAATGGCCCCAAAACTGATCCCTGCGGCACACCACTGGTGACCTTTCTCTTTCGAGATACTGCACTCCCATATACAACTTTCTGATACCTATCTGTCAGCCAGTCACTGATCCAACACAGAAGTCTTTTATCCAATCCCATCTGTTTCAATTTATTTAAGAGCTTGTCATTAGGCAGTCTATCAAAAGCCTTTGCAAAATCCAAGTACACCACTGTATATGCATCTCCCTTGTGCAAGGTATTTGTCCCCTTGTTATAGTACATAAGTAAGTTAGTGAAACATGATCTCCTCTTAACAAACCCATGCTGATACCCACAGAGAATACTGCTGTTATCAACCCATTTCTGTATCCTACTTCTCACCAATCTCTCTAGTACCTTCACCACAACTCCAGATATACAGATCGGCCTATAATTTGAAGCTACAGCCTTATCACCGCCTTTATGCAGTGGAACAATTTTATCCTCCTTCCACTCCCTTGAAACCTGTGCTGTTTGAAAAGTCTTATTAAACAGACATGCCAATGCTATTGCCAGTTACCTGGAACATTCCTTTAAGATGCATGGTGATATGTCATCAAATCCTATTGCCTTATTAACATCAAGGTTATTTATTTCCTAAAATACCTCCTTCTTACTCACAATTAAGTTATCCTCTCCTATGTCCTCTACACTTAAGTTCCTCATGATTCCACCCTGATCAGGATGAAACACCCTATAAATAGATACTGAATACCTCAACAATGTCTTCTGCAGCAGTTACTATTCTACCACTTTCAGTCCTTAACTATTCTTTCCACGATCATTCTTCCTTCTACTTGCCACATATCTAAAAAAACTCTCTATGATTTTTCTTAGCCTGATTTGGCAATTTTTGCTCATTCTCTACTTTTGTTTTCCTTACTAACTGAGTCACTCTCCTGGCTTGTTCTTTATATTCTTCATGTGACTGATTACCGTTATTCATCTCGTACTTCCTCCAAAGCACTTTCTTTTTCTAGATTTCATGTTTAAGCTCCACATTCATCCATTTTACACCTACCTTATTCAGCCTTTTGGCCTTTGGGATACATTTGTACATTCATGCTGTTATGTATTTCTTTGTAAGTTCCCATGCAGCATTTATTTCCTTACCACTGAACTCCTTGTTCCATGTTATAGCTCGAAGTTGTCTCCTAAGCTTGTCATAATCACCAGCCTTATAATTCCACATATATCCTTTCCTCGCAAAAGTCTGCATATGACTAGCCACAACACGAGTGATTACTTCATGATCACTTTCACCAACTAGACGAAAATATGAAACCCCCTCTAACAATTACATTCTCTGATGAAATCTAGAACTCTTGATCCTCGCGTGCCTTTTTTTACATGCTGCCTGAGATAGTTATCTCTCAAGAACTCGAGAAATTCATTTTCCTTATTCCCAAATGCTATCTCTTCATCTCAATCTATACAACCATAATTAAAATCACCAATAATAATTACCATTCCTTTGTTCACTAATCCAAGTTGTTTATACATTTCTTCATCACCACCTTCCACATTTCCAGGCCTATAGCAACATCCAACTAAATATGTCTTCCTCTCAACCTCCACATTACACCACACTGCCTCATAACCATTGCCACTATATCCCCTTTCATGTCTACCTTATGTGGACTTAATTCCCCTGCTATCATCAGCAGCACTCCCCCTCCCTGCCCTTTCTATCCGCATAAAAAATACAAAAATACCATTCCATCTCTATTCCCGTTACGATATCATCTTCATTTCAACCATGTTTCACTTATTCCAATGATTTGGAGGCAAATAAACTCAATCACTGAAACCATTTCATCCCCTTTATTTCTGGTACTTTTGGCATTTGTAAACAAACACAACAGTTCATTTTTAGGTCTATAGTCAGTCCTATCTAAGCCATATGTTGGATTTCCCCACTACACCTGCTAAATCACCTTTATCGCCGCTTATCACATATACCTGCTCAGTCTCCACTTCTCCATCCATATTACAATATACTCTATGTTCATATACACATTCCCTGCCACTTTCAACATTCACTCTCTTTATGCCATGTCTCCCTGTCCACCCGAGCTCCCCCATTTCCCTGTTCCTCTTGTATTCCCATTCTCTCTTCTTCTCTCATGCTACTACTGTTTCCACTGCCAAGCACTTCTGTCTCCTCAGTACCACTCTCCTTATTTTTCTCTTCATCTCTTCCTTCTGATTCCTCACCTTCAAAGAGTTCAGAAAGAGATCAATTATGTAGAGAGATTGAATTTGAGAGAAAATATGGTGAACCTGCTTGGAGTGTCTATGCTTACAGTGGTATGGACATGTTCAATGGATATCCCAAGAGTGATGGTCTAAGAGATTAATCAATTTGTCACCACCAGAAAAATGGAAAAAAAGATGGCCTCTATTTACATAAAAGTAGAGTTAGAGAGGTGATGTGAGCCACAAAGTTGATATGACCATTCATAACTGAAGGAAATTACAAGGCAACCACTAAGTAATCAAGATGCCTTTAAATGTAAAAAAAGTAAGTGGCCTCTATCTCACGCCATATACCCAAATGTATTGTTTCCCCTTTTACCAAACTTGTACACTTGTTGTTTGCTGTGCTTTCATATCAATAATACCGTCCTCATTTTGTTTTCTCTATCTTCCATAAGAATGCAGTGCCCTACATATTCTGTCCCTAGAACTCTGTTGTCCCCTGTCAATGAAGCCTCACTGAAACTTTGCTGAAATTTAAACAAACGTTAAGTTTAACTAACCAATAGCAAAAACTCCTCACTCTTATTCCAGATACTTATTGTATACTTCTGGCATTCGTGATCCATGTACATGAATTGCAATATTTCTTCATGTCCACAGCTACCCTTGCATAATGCCTGTGAATAATTTCTTTTGTCCATCATATTCAGTCCATTTATCTGCAAACTGCACAGTTCCTCTTGCACAACCTATGCATTGGCTTTTGTTTGTTGGTACTTACATCTTAGTAACAATTTTTTTTTTTCAGTCCTGTTCAGTTTTTTCAGAATAATAGAGAACTTTGTGCAATGACTGCATGCCATTATCCAGTTTGAGACAGCCTAGTTTACTCAGTTTATCTTTTTTTTTTTTTTTTTTTCATATTCTTTGATATGCACTGATAATGTTTAATATCATTCTTCCTTGGCTCTTGCACTTATTTTTTAACTTCTTTTTTTTTTTTGAAGCTCATATGACATAGGATTAATTAAACTTCTTATTTAATTTGCCAGCTTTACTAGTAAACAGTCTTATCATCGGATATTGGGTATTTCTTTGTACATGATTATTCATCTGATTAAAGTCAGTGTGTGTGAGAGAGAGAGAGACAGTAGCACTTACATGAAAACTCAAGTTAAATTGTTTTATTAAATCTTTTTTAATTTACATATCATGCCTTCATTTTTAAAATAATTTAATAAGATTGGTCACTTTTTGTTTTCAAAGGGATGAGGATAATATTGGATAGGGTCCAAAGAAAAGTGACTAAGGTGGTGTTAAAGTTCTGGAATGTTGGGTATAAAGACAGATTGAAGGAATTCCATTTTCAGAGCCTCATGAATATGAAGAAGGGTATTACAATTGAAAAATATATGTTAGTAAGAGGTTGTTACCAGGTTAACATGGAAAAGATTTTTCATAGAATGGGGAAATAGGAATACAAGAAACAACCTTTGAAAATTGTATAAGAAGAATGTGAGCAAGAGAGTGAGGAGAAGGTTGATGAGTGGAGTGCATGAGTGATGAGTGGTGAATGTGGAAACAGCAAATGAGTTTAAGGCACAGTTTGATGAGTTATGCATATGACAATGAAGACCTCCCATGACGAGCCTTAATTTTATAATCTCATAATTATTAAAAAAAAAATTTTAAAAAAGCCTTTTCCCTAACTTTTTTTTTTCTGGGAAACCTTTCCATGACAAGTTGGATTAGCCTATAATACTCTAGTACCATGGATGGTCATCAAGAAGGAACTTGTTCACATTTATCTTGAAAAACTGTGGATTATATTCCTTGGGAAACACATAACAGCCTGGTAACAACCCCTCCCCTTACTAACATATATTTTTCAATCATATTGCCCCTCTTCATATTCAGGAGTTTCTGAAAATGGAATTCTTTAAATTTGTTTTTATACCCAACACTCCAGAACTTAACACAACCTCAATCCAGAGGGGAACAGTGGAAGGGATGAATGAAGAAGAGGAGAAATTTGTTCTGTGAGTTTGGAAATGCACTGTGAGGGAGTGTTGATTGGTTACTGCAAGTGTTTGAAGTGATTTGACAGAGAGTGGGGATATTATTGATGCTAATTCTGATGAAGAGTGACTGTAGAAGTATTTATAGAAGATGCAAAGCAGAAAGTGAGTGAAGTGTATCAGTGAGTGGGGGATCATTGATAAAGATACTGTACTCTGTACAGTATCTTTAGGGAGCTCTTGGGGACACCACCCCAGATATGGGAGCGATGTTCAAATGGTCAGATGGATTTGTGATTTGTATAAAATTAGAAATTATTCTGAATCAATAACTCTATTGATTTACAGGTGGCATCTTTAATGGCACCAGAAGATTTAATAATAAGGTGATACACTTTTTCACTACTTGTATATGGGAAATATATGACTTCTGCATTACTTCAATCTTGGTATCCCTTCTGGATCTGACTCCCACTGATGAGAAAATTGGCCTGGGTACTGGCCTTTCTCATAATGCATAGCATTATACACACTCGAAAGGATGTGCGCTTTACATTATGGGATACAGAGGCAATTGTTGTGAAGTCATTAGCCTCTATATGCAAGTAGTCCAGTTGTGAAGATGCTTCACGTACAAACTTTGTTTGCTCACACTTGGATAAAAAATTAAACCAAAAATATAATTTCTTGGCATCTTTAATTCATAATGCTTTTCCTTTTCTGTTCTGCTAATCTCTGCAGTTTACATTTCCTCAACCTCTCTCCATAACCACCATTCCAAATTCCTGATACTGGCTTAGTCACTTGTTTCTGAACCTCTGTCCAGAGTTCCCTCTGAACATCACAATGGAAGTCAAACGACCAAGTTTGTGAAAATAGGCCATGTGTAGTCTGATTACATTATATAGTGATACAATCAAGCTAAGGCTGTTTAATTTTCCTGAATTTGATGCCAGTATCAGTCCTTATAATACTCTCCAACTTTTCATCATCAATACACACACAATGGCCTGAGAACATAAGCAGTTTAAAGGTTACTTTTCTTTCCTCAGACATTGTCCCTTCCCTCTGTACATATACTGACATTGCACTGAATGCTCATTCAGTACTGATGATTCTGTTTCTGTATTTGTGTTTTGTGATGTTTGTTGAATACGTTTTCTTGGTACATTTCTTCTGTATGTAATCTATATATGGAAGACCAGGTTGAGTACCACATAATGGAATACTATAGATCAGAAAACCTTAAAATTCATTTCAGTAATCACAGAAATTAAATTGCAGGACTGTGATCAGTGAACAAGAAAGAAAATCATATTTATTATTGTAGTTTCACATACTGAATTCATCATCAAATTAAGACTGGTGAATACATTTCCATTTCTTTCCATTGTTTGCGCATCTGTGTTTTAAGCCAAAGTTCAGATGCTTACAGTCAGTATATTTTTAATTTCAGGATCTTTATGATAACCTTGAAGAAAAATTTGAACGTGAAAAGTTAGATGCTCAGGTTTTAGAAGAAAAGGTTGATAGCCTTAAAGATACTTATGATTTAATCATGGAAGCCAAAATAAAAGCTCAGGAAGAACAAGAAAGACTTCAAGCTGAACTAGACAGACAAATACATGCAGCTATAATTATTCAGGCTCATATCAGAGGGTATATTACAAGAAAGTTATTGAAAGAACAAGATAAAAAAAGAAAAGGAAAGAAAGGAAAAAAGAAAAAGAAAAAGTAAATTATCATGACATGCTTGGAATTTGTTCAAAACATATAATAGTTCACTAGTTAGAATGTATCTGGAGGTATATTTTTCTAATATATAAAATTAAAATATTGTCTACATAAATATGATAGCTATTATAAATAATATAATTATTATGTAAGTTTTGTTTTAATCTATTTAACATTGATGATAATAAAAGTAATTTATTTCCCTTCAAAACATTTGTTCAAAACATATAGTAGTTCACTAGTTAGAATGTATCTGGAGGTATATTTTTCTAATATATAAAATTAAAATATTGTCTACATAAATATGATAGCTATTATAAATAATATAATTATTGTGTAAGTTTTGTTTTAATCTATTTAACATTGATGATAATAAAAGTAATTTATTTCCCTTCAAAACATTTGTTCAAAACATATAGTAGTTCACTAGTTAGAATGTATCTGGAGGTATATTTTTCTAATATATAAAATTAAAATATTGTCTACATAAATATGATAGCTATTATAAATAATATAATTATTGTGTAAGTTTTGTTTTAATCTATTTAACATTGATGATAATAAAAGTAATTTATTTCCCTTCCGTGTATTTATTTTTAGGTATTTCTTACATGGTAATGCTACCGTAGTGATAATTCAAGTGAAAACCATAAAATAGCAAACTGAGAATAAAATCAAATTTCTGTTTGATTTTCTTTTTGATGTTTTAAATAAAACAATCAGTTGTATTGTAGGCAGCTGTAGATTTATTTTTTATTTACTTTTTTTTTTTTTTTGCTGTTTTCATAAGTGCAGCAATTCAGTGTGCTGCATTTTAGTGAATTGCGTGTTTGCTTTTGCTGTTTGAAAGTTTCATTTTCCCCATTTGAGCATAACATGTGATATGCTGAAATGGGGGAAATGCATTCAAAATGATAATTGTATTGTTGTCATGGTGTGGTGAAGAATTCCTTAATCTACCACTACATGAACAGACTACATATTGGTGGATATAATTAAAAAATTTTTAGCATGCGCTGCGTGTGACATGCATACATTCCAATTAATGAATAAATGACAAGCATGATACAGAAATATTTATGTCTGTCTAAAATGTAGGAAATGGGAAATGCTGAATCTGAGTGGAACATAACGAGTGTCTGTCTTTCCTGTCTTTCTGGATGGAATGAAAATGGAATGACTTTCTGCCTTTCAGGATAGAACAAAATGAAAGGAATAAACAAATTTTTAATGAGAATAATTTGATTAAGTTTAATGATGTAAATAAGTTGCATTGCATTATCCTCACTATCAATCATGCTGTGATTGAGATTGAGGATAATAAATATAGATTTTACAATTAAACGATTTGCAATTGTCACAATATGTCACAAACACATAGTAATTTACAATTACTATGTGCTTGTGACATAGTAATGATTATTAGAAACACATATTATTATTATTATTATTATTATTATTGTTATTATTATTATTCAGGCCTCCATGGAGTCAAAAGACTCATCGTGGGAGGTCCTTCCTAAGAACATAAAGTCTGTCAAGACTCATCGTGGGGAGGTCCCCCCCCCCCCCGAGAAACACAAAGTCTATCATACCATTACTTAAACTCATTGACCGTTCTCGCTCTCACCACTCCATCAGGCAATGCATTCCACGGTTCAACCACCCTCCATGCAAAGAAACCACTCCTCACCCTCTTGCTCACAGTTTCCTTTCGTAACTTCCAGGGATGGCCTCTTGTCATCACTCCTTCCCACTGTTCAACCAAGTGAAAGAACTCCCCAGTGTCAACCCTGTCAACAGTTTAAAAGTCTCAATCATATCACCTTTCCTTCTTCTATCCACCAAACTCTGCAGTCCACATTCCCTCAGCTGATCCTCAATATCCACAAGAATAAAGAATAATCACTTTATTAGTGAACATATTTTGGCCTGAAATTAACAAGCCATCATCAAGCTTGTGATCAAACTTTAGCATGATCACAAGGTGAAGCTAGAACAAAGAAACGGTATTCCTTTTTACAGATATTGTTTTTACATGATAGCCATGTGCAAAAGTGGCACCATATGGCTGGTTACAGAATAAGAGGTTACAGTTAAAATTAAAATAATTGACTTTAAAATACAATAAAATAACATTACATAAATAAAATAATTTTGAATGACATGGGGAGTAGAGGCACATAATCGCTTGCCATTTATGAGGATGAGATTCTCCCAAATGCTGTTGCAGTGGAATGTCATTCATTTCAGTTTATTTGGGTGATGCATAAGCACTCTCTTTAAACAACCACTCAAATCAGCATCAATGTAAAGGGCACGTACTGATCCAGAGGATATTATAGTTAGTGTCCACTTTGTGCTGTCCTTGGCCAGATTTTTCAGATTTATTGTCTTATAATATATATCAAACACTAGGCTTATTTAAAAAGACTAGTGTTCCTGTAGTAGTCATGTGTAATAATAGATTTTACAATGAATACTGAAATCAAAAGTGACAGTGCAGTAGAGGAAACAGTGACAATGAATAGATTTCATGTGAAAGTATAGAATAAGAGTAGAAAACTCAGAAAGGGAAATAACAGAGGTGAGGAAAAAAGTGTAGAATGTGAGAAATGAATCAAGGAAGTGCAAGGGAAGTTCAAAAGAAAAAAAAAAAGACAGCATGGGGGCAGAGAAAGAATGGGAGGACAGAGCGAGTGAGCAAGGGAACAAGTGGGAACATGGGAACATCAGACAGGTGATAGAGGGAGAGCAAGAGTACAAGTGGCAGTGTGAGGTAGGTGTAGAACTATGAAAAAGAAGAGATTGAGTGATATATATAGAAATTCTTTGATTTGTGGCATGCATAAATAGAAAATAAATAAAAATAATTAGAATAAGTGAAACATGCTTGGATGAGAATGACATCTTGATGGGAAATATGATATTTTTCATGAAGACAGGAAAGGCAAGAAGGAAGGGGAGTCTGCTGATGATAGCAGGGGAATTATGTCCACATAAGGTTGAGATACAAGGAGAAAAAAGTGGCAGTGATTTTGAAACAGTATAGTGTGAAGTGGAGGTTGTTAAAATGAGATATTTGGTGGGGTGTTGCTACAGGCCAGGGAATGTAGAAGGTAGAGACCTTTTGGCTTAGTGAGCAAGCAGAGGGTGATCATTATGGGTGATTTCAACTATGGCAATATTGATTTGAATTTTTTATTTATTTATTCATATGGAGTTTCCTCCCTTTTTCTCCCCCATCCCTATTGGGACGAGTTGAGCCCCCTCATGGGGGGTTAGGTATTTATGGCTGTAGATCCGTGTGTGTTCACAGGGCTGGTTTGCCTGCTTGCGGGATGAAATGCGCCAGATAAACTGGCGGAAAAAACCCTACTGCCTGTGCCCAAGACCGGCTAATTTGGCTATGGCTGAGGAAGATCCTCAAATTCCTCACGTCTTCGATGGGAATTGAACCTGGAACACTCCTTCCCCAGTCATATGGTTGCGAAGCGCACAGCCACTAGGCTAACCACGCGGACATTGATTGGAATGAAGAGATGGCATCAGGGAATAAGGAGAATGAATTTCTCAAGTTCTGAAGGGAGAACAATTTTAGGCAGTAAATAATGGAGGGTACATCAGGATTAAGAGTTTTAGATCTAGTTATATCATCAGAGGATGTAATTGTGAAGGAAGTTAGCATGCAGCAAATACAATCTTCCTCAGTTGGTGAGAGTGGCCACAAAGTGATAAACTGGGTTGCAACCAGTCACATGAGCACTTCTATAAAAAAGGGATATATGTGGAATTACAAGGCTCATGTTTATGAAAAGCTTAGGAGACAACTGGGAGCTATAGTGTGAAAAGAGGAGTTGAGCGGGAAGGTGATAGATGCTGCATGGACATTGATCAAGAGCTATTTAATAGCAGCAATGTCTGATTACAGCAATTCCTCGATTAGTGTGCCTAATGCATTCTTTAAAAAGGCGCATTAATCGAAAACACACTAATCGAATATAATAACCTATGAGAAAATGTATAATTCGTTCCTCAGATTTCTTTTTTTGACCCTTAATTTTTTTATAAATGAATTAAGGTATGTCTCAGGGCCTAGTTAAAAAAAACCCATGAAGCTGAAAGACAATAAAACATATTCAGAATATAAATTTTATTATTCTACTTCTTAACAAAGAATTAAGCTAACATAGTTTGGCGGGCATTTTGTTTCTTTTTTTCATACAACCGATGGTATGGCCCTATTGCCTCTTCTACTCTTCTGCAAATTTTACTGCTTCTCTCTTCATCAGGGTCAACGTCTAAGCAGAATCAAAATATTTTCAAATTATTTCTGTGAAATCTCTTTCACAGAAATAACTACTATCAGTGGTTAAATTTTCTTCATATTCTTCGGGATCTATCTGCTGTGCATCTAAATTTAGCAGGTCGGAATCACTCATTTCTTCAGAATGAGATTTAATTAACTCTTGAACGTTATCATTGAAGGGAAGAAAGAAATGACGGACATACGAATTAGTCGCCAACACACGAAATCACGTGCTTTATAGATAAAATTTCCCAACTGTTATACAAGCAAAATAGTTACCACTTTAAAAACTATAATGATCATAAAAGGGAAGTTAATTTTCGCCGTGTAATAATAAATAACTCATCCCAGAAGACGGATTGATTACCCTATTATCGAATGGATTCTCCTTTTTGAGACATGTGCAGAAGTGTTGAAGGTCTCGAATTATGGGCCTTATAGCAGACTGTTGTGACGTCTTTCTTCTTCGTTGTGTTCTTTTTTCATCTGAATGCAGTATTTGGTCTCGAGACATTCTAGGCCTAATCTCTATGTGGGTAATACTGTACAAGAGTTAAAACAATAGGGGAGGTTATTGACGAGGTTGATAAATCCCTAGTTCTTTCTGCTGATTGATTACTTTTTAGGACACAAAGAAAATTTATATTTAACTGCTCCACTCTGTGTCCATGGTTGTAAGAACAATGTTAAGGAATCAATCATCAGCAAGTACAATGCTACAGTAATCTAAATAAGACAGAACCTTCCTTAGACAAATTACCTTTAAGTTATACAGCAGTCGTGGTTCTCTAATCTTTCCTTACTTTTACATTAGAGTTCCCGCTTAGATCCGAACTGTTAAATGAGCAGTGCAATGAAATGAATTCAGACAAGCACAAGTTTCAAATTAAATAAAAACGTTTAATACACTATCGAAATTACATTAATCAAGAAGATCTAAACATAACTGAAATGATCATGAAATAAAGAAGTTCTTATTAAAACAATAATAACTTCATAGTAGAGTATACTCAGCACGGTTAAATTCATAACATATAGGTTTCTACCCTTCTTAGAATTATAAGCTTCTAAGCACAACTTTTAAATAAAGGTTATCTATTCAATATGTTTCAATTGTCGACTCTACTTAGCCGTTTTCAGGATACACAAAGCACATATCGCTAAATACACACCAAGGAATTCTAAAGTCCTATCAATCTATTACATTAATTCTTAGTAAGTCAGTTTCTAACTTATATCACGTTCTCTTGGAACAAGCTTCAAGATATCGCACGTTTAAACTTGAACTGTCATTTAGGCAATACACTTACTCTTATTTGTAATTACATTCACAAAAGACATAGAAAGGATTTCCATACCGGGACTGGTTGATATACTTTGCCTATTATCACGTATTCTGGAAAACACTTCCTTGCTTCTCAATAGCTTTCTCTCATGGGTCACTTTAATTCAGTAGGATGCAAATTCACCGTAATAACGATCTTGTTGACTCCGGGATACATGCCTGCTTCGCTCTAGAATGTCTATCTTTCAGGTTTCCTTGACAATCCCTGTCATGCCTCTCATCTTTCACAATTACAAGACGAGGAATTAAGAATCAGGATACGAACAAGAGCCCGCGAAAGAGTAAGAGAAAAACACAAAGCCCCTTGTCTTTTCAACTCGATTATACAGTTTCTGCCTCGTTCTTCCTCTCTGCTCCTTCTATATCAACTGCGCATGTCTCTTCTCCCTTCTTCATGCCAAAATCTGCCTCGTGATTCACTTCGTTAGCACAGCATAGTAACTAGCGCCAAATAATTTCACACAGCAGTTAATTTCTGTTATACTGGCTATGTCTTTGGCGATGGTTTACACAAACAGATAAAGTTCCGAGTTTCAGTGCACAGTTCACATAGGATATATATACTCTACAAAGAATTAATACAGGATAAATAACTAACAACTATTAGAGCATACAATTATTTTATAATTATGGAATACACATCAGTAAGTGAATAATTTGCTATTTATCTGATGAGCAAATTTGGCTCAGGGAATGGCAGACTATGTTAAATTCTGAATGAAACACTATTATATTATAATTCTTTTCATTCAGAATTTAACAAAGGCTTACTCTTCCACTGAAAAATTTTTTGAAGAAAAAATATTTCCATATAGGTCACTCCTGTGGAGGATCCAAACTTCTTTTTTTCTTTCGAGGTCTCAAATTGTATCTTGTCTGAACAAAACCTGATTCCTCATCATGGTTGGTTTATCTTCCACTACTTTCTCATTCAGATCTCTACTGCTCTTATTTTCGGGGACAATGCAGGAGTGTTTCTTCAGAGTAGAAATCTCCTTCTCGGTCACTAGTGTTGCATCTTAGTTGTCTCTTTCGTTCTATTGGTATCTTCTCTGAAATTACTCACTCTTCGGTGATTCCTCTTTTATCCCCATATCCTCTCCAGTGAATCTCCTAGGCAGACCAATTGGTCAAGCCGGTGCACTTTACCTTTTTTCTTTTTGTTTTACTTGACTTTCTAGATAGATTAGTTGCATCAGCAAAGTTAATTTCAACTGTTAGTTGGTCTCCAGTGTCAACCTCTAGTTCCGTTCTGGATACTTGCTGTTTGTAATGTCATGTCTGCGTTGAGTTGAATTTCAGACTGATTAAGTATATCAGAATTTGCATCATTATTATGCACAATTGGCTGACTTGCAGATGTGTGTACTCTATTAGGAAGTCCTATTTCATTTGGTACACACAACCTTCCCGTTAGTCACCTCCTTCCAGTATATGCAGGCTTACCGTTGCTTCTAACATTTCCTTTTCTGTTCATCAGCGATATCTCACACCTTGAAAAATCACAAGAGAAGTGATATTTTTCCATGAAATTAGTTCCAAAAATGATATGAGAGCCCGAGTTGGGTGTTGAAGGAATAACAAGTAAATCTTGCCAGACACATAGCCCAAATTTCAGTAGATAAATCTTTGTGCGAACTTTCTCATATGCTATAGAGTTTGAGTCTGAGAGAGTGGTAATTCTCATAGGTTTCCTTAACTGGAATAATCTGTTTTATGCTTAGGAAATACTCTTTACTTATGGTTGAAGCATTACAGCCTGTATCTAATAAAATGTTACACTGAAAGCCTTGGATATTTCCTCTAATCTTCATCATTGACTCATTCAATTTAAAGGAGTTTTGAAATTTATTGCCTTCTCTGTGAGGAATATACCCAAAGTTAGAATCCCATCTGTTATTCGAGTAGGTTCCTCTGACATAGGAACAATTCCTGGCAATATGCCCAGCTTTGTTGCATTGAAAGCATTTGGGAGGATCTCTATGGTCTGTGAGGTATTTTCTCCTTGCCTGAGGCTGAGAGGATGGATATCTGTCGATTGACATTCTCTAGTGTCCTTGTACCACTTTATCTAGATTAACTAATATGTGCTGAGTTTGCCTTTCTACTTCCTGTTTGATCGTCTCGTTGATCTTATTTGCTATGGGGTTGTGGTTCTCTTGAGACTTCATAGTGATGGCTGCCAGTTGTTTCACTACTTCATCAAGGCGATCCATCACTGGTTGCTGCAATCTCTTTACTTCTTGGTGAATTAGGGATTGCCTTTCTTCCATTAACTTCTCTTTGTTAGATTGGTCTTCATTCTCTGACAGGTGATTATAATTTAGAGATTTCTCCCCAACAATTTTCTTCTTCCTCTTTTCTTTTTTATTTTCCTTTCCGGTTTCAACTAGGTTTAAGGGAACAATCAGTCCCTTCTATGACACTTACATGGCCTACATTGGATGAGGGACAAAATTCTCCTATTATTTGTTCCCTTTCCTTGACAGCTTTAAGGCATTCTTCTAATGTAGTAATTCTTTTTTTGTAGGCTGTCTCTCTTAGCTCTGTCCTTACACCTTGACGAAACTGTTGAAATACGGCCCAATCCAAATGAGGTTTGTCTACATTGGATACATTTAAACTATTAGAAAGCAAGATGCGATTATAAAAATCAGTAACTCTTTCTTTATCCTTCTGTGTGATCTTCTGTGGCTTCCACAGGTTTGGACCAATACTTCTCAGTTTAGAAATTGCGATATTAAAACATCTTTGAATTTTGTGTACTCTAATGTTTCTTTAAGTACTGAGGATGAATACAGAAATTTCTTTGCTTTACCAGTTAATTTGCTTCGGAGTAATATCAATAACTGGAAGTCAGTCCAATTTGCTATTTCTCTGAGTTTTTCAACAAATGAGAAAAAAGACAGTACATCGTCCGATTCCTCCCCTGAAAATTGAGGAAAGACCTGCTGGGGTTTAACAGTTCAGAGCTCACTGTCCTCCATTCCCATGCTAGACGCAAGAGCCATATTAGTTTATCAGTTTCAATTCTAAATCAGACACAATTCCTTGCCTAATTCATTTCATGACCTGCTCACCGTGATTCATTCAACTTTGTTACTAAAGTTTTAAGAGTTAATCCTTCTTAAATTAATTTCGAAACTTAATTAATCAATACTCTAATGCTCGTGAATCGACCATCCTGTCGGCTGCGCCATTTTGTTGTGACGTCTTTCTTCTTCGTTATGTGTTCCTTTTTTGTCTGAATGCAGTATTTGGTCTCAAGACAGTCTAGGCCTAATCTCTACGTGGGTAATACTGTGCAAGAGTTAAAACAGTAGGGGAGGTTATTGACGAGGTTCAATAATTCCCTAGTTCTTTCTGCTGATTGATTACTTTTTAGGACACAAAGAAAATTTATATTTAACTGCTCCACTCTGTGTCCATGGTTGTAAGAACAATGTTAAGAAATCAATCATCAGCAAGTACAATGCTACAGTAATCTAAATAAGACAGAACCTTCCTTAGACAAATTACCTTTAAGTTATACAGCAGTCGTGGTTCTCTAATCTTTCCTTACTTTCACATAGAGTTCCCGCTTAGATCCGAACTGTTAAATGAGCGGTGCAATGAAATGAATTCAGGCAAGCAGAAGTTTCAAATTAAATAAAAACGTTTTGTCGTGACGTTCTATTTTCATATTATGTTCTAAATCCGCCATCTTGGTTCAAGTCACTCTTATCAGTATAACAACTAATTGCAAATTGATCACCGATCCAAAAAATAGAGAAATTTATAATTATACTGCGCCACCCTATTCTTAGATTAGTCTATATAAAATAGTAGGATCAATTTTTAATTAAGTTAGCAGTCTCCTCATTTATTTAGGCCGAATTATTTACTATTTCACTTGGGGTTCCTGCAAGATTCGAATATTTATGAACGGTGCAATAAAAAGGAATTCAGGCAAACACAATATTTAGATTAACAAAATAAAACATTTAATATATGATATATATAACAAATACAAGAATTCTGCTTTAAAATAAAACAATACAATCAACTTAATACATCTTGCTAAGTCACTCATGCCAATTCAATGTTCTAAACTTTCACATACAATTCACAGTTTCAAAATCACAAGCTTTCTTAACTCAAGTTAATAAAACGAAACTTCTTATTTAATCAGTCTCCACATATCTATCAGTTGTACTTAATGTTTAAATTCACAGCAGGCACTAATCAAGGTAGACATTATTCCAAGCAATCTTATTTCGGACCTTGAACTTCGAAGATACGCTATAGTTAATGTTAGAATAAACAAATATGTATGACTACTCTTACCAGATACAATCTTCAATAGATCAATAGATCACACTTATGAATTAACTTATTTGAGCTAGCGGAACACATTAAATAAAATTCTCCAACGCTTTAACTGAACTACTGTTAATCGCGCTTCACTACTCTAAAAAAACAGCAATAAGGTACTGATATCCTTCCTTGTTTACTTTTCTACAACAAGTTAAGTTCATTATATTCTTCTCAGGGCAACACAGAATTAAGACGTAATCCAAAACTAACTGGAACTAATCAGAATTTTCCATTGAATGTCCAGTTCTTTATTTATCCGGTTACGGCATTAATTTTCCTTTACAACACAGCTGACTTCACTTGCAGCTAAGTATATGATTCACTATGTTTTGGCTCACTTCTAAACACTATTCTCATGAATTTCTGCCCTAGAGAACTTATAATTTTCTTCTACTTCCTTTGCTTGTATCCTACCTTCCTTCCCGCTCCGCAAAAACTTCCTCTCTTCTCTTTAATTAAAAATGTTCTATTTCTTTATAATATCTTTCCTCTCCTTTTTGGTTCCAAGGTCACGCACTCTTCGACTCGTGTTGTTTATTTCATGCGTCTCCACGACAACGCATGAACGTAAACATTTCGCTAATGTAACACAACACTCTACTCTTACATAACTGATTACATAACATTAAAATTTCACAAATAAGAATAAACAGAATATTTGAGCTACATAATGTGGCTCAAATATTCTGGTTAGTAAAGGTGTTAGAGCTGGGTTCTTTACTTTTCGAGTAGTGAATGAGTGGAATGCACTCCCTGAGTCTGTGGTGGATGCTGTGACAGTGAATGAGTTTAAGGCGAGGTATGATAGATACTGTATGAATGTCGAATGGTTGTGATGTAAATGATTTTGGGCCTCCCTCGATGAGTCTAATGACTCCCCGGAGTTTCCCGTAATAATAATAATAATAATAATAATAATAATCAGCTCTTTCATTACATATACAATTATTTATAATAATACTTTTCGTTACATCATATACAGGGTGTTCGGGATAAATTTGACATATTTATAATTAATTATATTTTTCTGTAAGTTACATGTATTAACACACACTTCTCTTCATTTAAAAGTTTGGACCCTTCTTCATTCATATACAAGATGTCAGAAAGGATGGATAGCTGGAACCCACCTGAATCATGGAAGAGAATAACTTGTATCATGATGATTCGTGCCCGCCATCAAAATAAGGATATTACGACTGCTGCCCAATGCTCCCTGAATACAGTAAAAATAATCAGGCATGAACTAGAGACTTGCAATGGTGACTACGAGGATGTAGCAAGAAGAAAGATCCCTAGCAGACGATCTGATTGCGTTCGTACAGCAGAATTCCTCGCAAATCTGCAGGAACAGGTGTTGAAGAACCCTGGCATTGGAATTCGGGCTTTGTTCGTGGAGTTGCTAACTGTAGTCAAGCCCTGGATAACAAGGGTAGCCAATGGTAGGCCGTATGTATGGCAGCAGGATTCGGCCCCTTGCCACACCTCTGGGAAAAGTCAAAAATGGTTGTCTGAAAATTTCTACGACTTCACCAGTCCAAATGTTTGGCCTCCAAACTCCCCAGACCTTAACCCCATGGATTATTTTGTATGGGGCGCAGTTGAAAAAGACACCAATCGCACTTCCAGTAATACAAAAGCCCAGTTAATGGATAAAATTAAAACAGTTTTTGCGGCCCTTCCCAGGGAGACTGTAGCATCAGCTTGTTCGAGGTTCCGAAGCAGAATTGAAGCTGTGATCGATGCTAATGGTGGTTATTTTGAGTAAATCTTGTTGATAGTATTGTAATTAACTCTGCCTGTAATGTTTTTTTGTCAATTCATTAAATTTAATAGATACAAAGAAGATTTTCTTTTTCCTTACGAAACTGTCAAATTTATCCCGAACACCCTGTATATATTTCAGTTATTATAAATTCTACACATATTGCCTAATAAATTAATAGTAGGTTAAGTTTAGAATAAATAATTAAATAGTAATCCTTAATTAAGGAATAATAAATAATTTTTATACAAATCATGATTAATATATAATAAGCAATGTTAAATGTGAATGAAAAAAAATAAATTACACAACATAGTTTCATTCACAATTTAACAGTTTAATACACTATCACATGAAATTACATTAATCATGTCATGTCATGTCATGTCATCTTCCTTATACCCTCTTTTACCTTGCGGTGTCAAGTGTCCATTGATCATCGGATCTCACTCCGTTTACAGGATAAGGTGGTCAGCCTTATGCCCCGGTGTATCCTATGGCCTGTAGTGTTGAGTTGTCAAGGCTAGTTTTGCCTGCTTTGCGGGATGAAAATCTAAACATAACTGAAATGATCATGAAATAAAGAAGTTCTTATTAAAACAATAATAACTTCATAGTAGAGTATACTCAGCATGCTTAAATTCTTAACATAGGTTTTTACCCTTCTTAGAATTATAAGCTTCTAAGCACAACTTTTAGACAAAGGTTATCTGTTCAATATATTTCAATTGTCGACTCTACTTAGCCATTCAGGATACACAAAGCACATATCGCTAAATACACACCAAGGAATTGTAAAGTCCTATCAATTTATTACATTAATTCTTAGTAAGTCAGTTTCTAACTTATATCACGTTCTCTTGGAACAAGCTTCAAGATATCGCACATTTAAACTTGAACTGTCATTTAGGCAATACACTTGCTCTTATTTGTAATTACATTCACAAAAGACATAGAAAGGATTTCCTTACCGGGACTGGTTGATATACTTTGCCTATTATCACATGTTCTGGAAAACACTTCCTTACTTCTCAATAGCTTTCTCTCATGGGTCACTTTAGTTCACTAGGATGCATCACCACGATCTTGTTGACTCAGGGATACATGCATGCTTCGCTCTAGAATGTCTATCTTTCAGGTTTCCTTGACAATCCCTGTCATGCCTCTCATCTTTCACAATTACGAGATGAGGAATTAAGAATCAGGATACGAACAAGAGCCCGTGAAAGAGTAAGAAAAAAACAGAGAGCTCCCTTGTCTTTTCAACCCGGTTATACAGTTTCTGCCTTGTTCTTCCTCTCTGCTCCTTCTATATCAACTGCGCATGTCTCTTCTCCCTTCTTTGCACGAAAATCTGCCTCATGATTCACTTCGTTAACACAGCATAGTAACTAGCGCCAAAATGTGTGTTTACAGATAACTTCGTAATGTCATGCAGCACTTAATTTCTGTTATACTGGCTTTGGCAATGGTTTACACAAACGGATTAAGTTCCGAGTTTCAGTGCACAGTTCACATAGGATATATATACTCTACAAAGAATTAATACAGGATAAATAACTAACAACTATTAGAGCATACAATTATTTTATAATTATGGAATACACATCAGTAAGTGAATAATTTGCTATTTATCTAATGAGCGAATTTGGCTCAGGGAATGGCAGAGTATGTTAAATCCTGAATGAAACACTATTATATTATAATTCTTTTCATTCAAAATTTAACAAAATGGATTCTCTTTTTTGAGACATGCGCAGAAGTGTTGAATGTCTCAAATCTTTGGGCCTTATAGCAGACAACATAAATTTTGGCAGTAAAAAATTTGTAACATAGTGTGTTACTACACTTTGATCTTAGGCAAGAAGTGATAGTGGTGTAGTATGCCATTAAAAATAACTTTGTACATTTTTTTAAATTGGTAACTAAATTATTTCATTCTGGTGAGTGATTTTTTAAAATAGTTAGCCATAAAAACGTATAGATAGAAAATTTTTAAAATCTGTAACATTTATTTTTAAGATGTATATTTGCGCACTAATCAAATTTTAGAGGCACACTAATGGAATTTGGGTATCAAAAAAATGACCCACTAATCAGGGGCACACTAATCAAGGGATTACTGTATATCCCAAAGGTGAAAAGACTAAACAAAGCAGGAATAAAATGGATGAATGAAGACATTCAGCATTAAATCTGGAAGAAGACACTGTGGAGGCAGTACAATATGAATTTGAGTAATAATCAGTTGCATGAAGAGTACAAAGAGCAGGCCAGGAAAGCAACTTTGTTAGTAAAAGCAACAAAAGTGCAGTATGAGAAGAAGTTAGATAATCAAGCTAAGAAATATCCTAGGGAGTTCTTTTGATATGTGGCAAGTATAAATAAAAATGACTATGGTAGGATGATGCTAATTGATGACACTAACAGATTGGTGACCATTGCAGAGGATATAGTTGAATTATTCCATGATCAGTTTATCAATGTATTTCATCCTAGTGATGGCAACATCAGGAGAAGCTGGAGTATAAAAGATATATTGGAGGAGAGACTGATGGTGAATAAGAAGAATGTATATGAGGAATTAAGTAAATTTGATGTCAACAATAAAACTTGACAGTATATGCCACACTGCTTTTGAGGGAATGCTGTGTAGAATTAATGGCACCTTTAGCACCTGTTTAACATTAGCCTTGCAACAGGCAAGTCCCAAAAAGAATGGGAGGTGGGAAAAGTCATTCCACTTCACAAAGGGATTGGGGGGGGGGGAGAATTGCAGAGGATATGACCAACGCTACAAATTGTAGGCTAATCTGTGTGTCTGGGGTTGTTAAGGCATTAGAGAAGTTGGTGAGGACTCAGAAGTAGGTTAATAATATCAATATTCTTTATGATAATCAGCATAGGTTTGTTAAGGGGACGGTCATGTTTCAGCAATCTGCTTACATATTACAACAAGGTGACAAATTCATTGATAAAGGAAATACATATTTAGTGTTGCATTTGGATTTTTCAAAAGCATTTGATAGAGTGCTACACGACAAGCTAGTAGCTAAACTGAAACAGATAAGATTTGATACCAGACCAGTAATTGGATAGCTGATTGGCTAGCGGAGTACCTCATGGATCTGTTTTGGGATTATTATTGTTTAAGTTTTAACATAAAACTTAAACAGCAATAGGGAATATTAGGACCATCTTAACTAGAGATATGTAAACTGAATATTTTTACGAATTATTTATGTTAGCATGTTTATTAGTTTTGTTTTCATAACACCCATTGTCGGCACTTGCGATGTGCCCGTTATGGAATTGTTTTTTCCAAAGTGATATGTAAAGAAGTTAAAAAAATTGATGTACTTACTAGATTTGATCTTTGTATTACTTAAAAGAATTTGATTGTGGTTTGAAATATTAAGTTTTGTGTTTTATGAAGACATTCTCTTGTCGCTAACGGATACAACGTGTCAGCCATTTTATTACAGTACTTAGTTTCTGACTTTCGTGGAGTGCGCATGCGGAGAAGTTTTATGGAGCGATTGACAGCTGACAAGAGAGCGTTCGGTATCTGGGTAACGGTTGTAAACAAGAGAGCGTTCGGAAGGAATTTAGAACACAGGCCGGCAGATATTTAGGTTCGGAGGAACTTTATGTGACAGTCGGAGGAAAATTAGTGGTATATTCCGAAAAAGGAATCGTGGAACTATTAAGTTTCAAAGTGGAATAAGTATTGATGAATAAAAGGAAAATATTGCTATATGCATTTTAAACGAAATATTGAAGGAAACACTAATTGAAGGATTTATAGTAGATTCCGAAAAGGGAATCGTAGAACTGTAAGTTTTTTTTAATTGGAAGAATAAGACTGTCAATAAGCATTTAGTGAATAAAAGAAGAAATTGCTATTTACGTTCTAAAGGAATGTTCGAGATAATGCTGATTAGGGAGTTTCATCTGTATTAAGGACGCCGGATCTGACTATTATTTCTACTGAAGAAAAGAGACAGAATTAAGTCAGGAAGATTTTATGTGTGCTACATGAGTGATGAAAAGGATCCTGTGTAAATGAAGAATAGAGTCATATATCTTCGGAAAAGGGCCTTGACAGAGAGAGAAACTGGCTATGAACATTTTGTGATTGTGCAAATAAAGTGTTTAGTCTAGTCTTAAGTGTAAGTCTATTTTTAAAAGGCCTTGGATCTAATTAATTTGTAGTTAGTTATGTAAAGTTGTTTGAAGTTTATATATATGTTACTGCTAAAGTGCGAAAACTGTTAATGTGCACATTACCTAGCTAATCTGCAGATTAACTGATTTGCTCCGTAAACGTGCGGAATCAAGAGTTTTCCGCATTTTACCTAGGTAATGTGCACATTAACGGCTTCCGTATCGTTAAAGTTCAAAAGTTTCTTTCTCTCATTTCCTTTCCCTACTCCTTCCCCCCTCTCCCTCCACTTTTAGTTTGGTTTTTTAATAAGTAAACATAATTTTATCATATGTTTTTTTTCTTAATTGTAATAATATTTTAAACCGTTTGATTCCTTGTATTATATTAATTGATTGATGATTGATTCTATCAACTAATTTGTTGATTGTTTGATTGTATTAACTTGATTCTTTAGATATCAAAAAATAAATAAATAACATTATCTTAATTTAAACATACAGAAACGTTGCTGTTGTTCCAACAAAGATCTTATTTTCACTTTAACGAGTGCCTAGTAGGTAATGTGCAGATTACCTAGTTAATTTGAGAAATGAAACAATTTTCCACACATTAACGGATCACCGTAGTTAATCTGCACAATACCTAGATAATCTGCAGAATAACTGATTTCTGCACTTTAGCGGTAACATATATATATTTTGTTTTATTAAATGTGTTTATTTTGTATTTTGGTGTTGAGTCAGTGATTATTTGGATTCTGAAAGAAAGAGTTAAGATCATTGCACCAATTGGAGTGAACCCTTGTGCATATAAAAATATATAGGTACACTCGGAAATAAATTAAAAATAATTGTTAGAAACAGAGATCATCTCTATGGTAAGATTAAATATTAAGATATAATATCTATGAATAATCTCCTCAATATAAAAATCAACCAATTATTAACAGGGAATATTAGGACCATCTTAACTAGAGATATGGAGCTGTTTGCCGATGATGCAAAGTTTGGAAGGGCTAATGTCAGAGCAGATGTTGTGGCCTTGCAGGAGGATTTGAATAGACTGTGAGTGGGAAAATAAGTGGAGTTATCAATTTAATGTTGCAAAGTTCAAGGTCTTGAAATTTGGTAGGCAAAGTTCGGGTGCAGAGTATACAATTAATGGAGAAATTTTGGGGGAGGTGGAGGAGATGAGAAATCTGGGAGTGATGGTGAGAGACTTGAAGGATCACATTGCTGTCATTGGTTCTCATGTATAAGGCTTTGATCAGGCCACATATGGACTTCTGTGCAGCAATTTGGTCACCTGGTTTTCGGGGGCGGGGGGGGTGTTCTGAAGAAGGTTTACTAAGTTAGTGTCAGGTCTATGAAATGTCAGATATGAGGAGAGATTGAGGGAATGCAATTTACAGTGCTTGTGAATAGAAGAAGAGGTTACTTAAATTAAGGGGATATTAAATCCCACATTGTTTTAAAACCGAATAAGAAACTCAAAGATTGGAATCAGAGAGTTTCTTGCCGAATATAGTAAACTATAAAGTATCGGCGAACACTAGCGTTAGCCAATGCAAGTGATCCTAGTACATAGTACAATACTGGGCAGCTCGTTGCAAAGGTGGAGGAAGAAGTTCAGATCGCTATTCTTAGGTATTTTCCATAATGTAAAAACACATTTCCTAGGAAATGTATGCTGTTATTACATTATGGAGGGAGGTCACTACCCAGACCGGTTTCAGCCTTTTTTGAGGCTTCATCAGTGAGTAGCTAGACCTAATGCTACTCACTTGGGTAGTGACCTCCCTCCATAATGTAATAACAGCATACATTTCCTAGGAAATGTGTTTTTACATTATGAAAAATACCTAAGAATAGCGATCTGAACTTCTTCCTCCACCTTTGCAACGAGCTGCCCAGTATTGTACTACGTACTAGGATCACCTGCATTGGCTAACGCTAGTGTTCGCTGATACTTTATAGTTTACTATATTCGGCAAGAAACTCTCTGATTCCAATCTTTGAGTTTCTTATTCGGTTTTAAAACTATGTGGGATTTAATATCCCCTTAATTTAAGTAATGTTTTCATTGCCGAAATGAAGCTTATTAGCTCTTTATACTTAAGTAAAAGAAGAAGAGGTGATATGATTGAGACATATAAGTTGATGAGGGGTTGTTACCAGATTAACATGGAGAAGATATTTCATAGAGTAGAAGGAGGCAAGGGCAGAACTAGAGGCCATCCATGGAAGCTGTATAAGGGAGGGTGAGCAGGGGAATTAGAAGCAGGTTCTTTGCATGGAGAGCAATTGGTGAGTGAAATACATTGCCTGAAAGTGTGATGAGTGCAGAAACTGTGAATGAGTTCAAGGCATGAGAGAGTATAGACCTTCTTCGACAAGTTCTTCTTTGGCAATGAAAAGGGATAAGAATGTAGATGAGTAATAGTTTTAGTTGTTACAAATGATCTAAGAGGAAATTTGAATTGGTTAGCAAAGGATTTGAGGACAATGTCAGATTGTGGCATAAGAGTGTGAGAGGAAGGATAGTGAGTGTTTCTTCAAGTATGGTACTGGATTTCCAAAGATAAGTAGTAATAATAAATTATGTGATGGAGAGAATGTGATTTGCAGGAAGAGAGGTTTATAAGTTGTTGATGTCTACAATTCGTTTGATGATAGAAGGAGAAATATATTCAAGTGAATGGTTGTATCTGAACAAGGAGGAATATAGGCATTTGTAGAGGTTCACATTCGGTGAACAAGTAAATAAGCTCAGTCAGGGACAGTAAAGTTATTACAGCGGGAGACAGTAGTGATAACCATATATGGGTAACAAAAGTTATATCATGTTACATGACAAAATAGCACCTGAGGAGGACAGTAATGGATATCATAAGGAATACAGTCATCCCTCGACTTATTTTGGGGTTCCTTTCCATCCAGCAGGATGTAAGTCGGTCGGACATGAGTGAGTGCATTAAATCAACAGGGTTATAGGGGTTAGGGACTTAACCATAATAAGTATACTGTCATTTTAATTTTTAAACAATATAAAACTGTACTGTGCATTACTGCCACTATAAAACAGGAGAATAATCACCCAAATCTTCCTCCACAATCACATCTTCATTACTATGTGAAGGACCAGACTGCGACTCTTCTGGTGTAACCTTTGTTTTTTTCATGAAAATGTCCAATGTGCTTTGCTTATTCCTCTTCATCTTTTCATCGTAAATTTGTTTATAGCAAGCAAACGCATCATGTACCTTCCTTTCTACTAATAAGCAGTGTTCAGCATTTTGGTCCATGTCTTCAGCCATTTTGAGAACATCGCTAACTGCAGAGGACATTTCTGCAAGACCCTTCACTGTGAATTGTTTAACCACTTGTTTTTTTCTCTTTTCCCTTTTCTTTTCTCATTCTTCCTCTTCTGTAACACGTTCCTCCAGTTTGGCAAATTCTTCGTTGGTCAACTCTTCGGGTGAACTTTCTGTGAGTTGAATTATGTTGTCATCATTAACTTTGAGATTCAGATTTTTTGCTAGGCCCACTATTTTTTTTTTTTTCAAATTTTTTTCAAAACTTCCAAAATCACGCACAAACCTTTTTAATGTCTTTTTCCATATGCCACTTATACATTGAGAGGTCACTTTGTCCTAAGCCACAGCAATATTTTTAATAGCATGATAAATATTGAATGCTTTCCAGAATTGTATGAACGTTTGATCATTTCCTTCAGTGGCAGAAATGGCTTGTGAAAAAGTTCTCCATAGATAATAAGCCTAAAACACTGCAAGAGCTCCCTGATCCATCAGTTGGATCAATGAAGTAGTGTTTGGATGGAGAAACATGACCTTGATCCTGGGGTGAAGATCACCAATGTAAGGGGGATGACCTGGAGCATTATCTAGAATTAATAAAACTTTAAATTTTACATTTTCTTTCACACATTAGTTTACCATTTCACTTGCATAACAGTTGTTAAGGCATCCTCAAACAATTTTTGAGTCATTCACGACTTCTTATTACTCCGATAATGAACTGGAAGAGTAGGCTTTGTAATGTTTTTGAAGGCTTGTGTATTCTTGCTATGCCATATGACAAATAGTTTCATTTTATATCCAACCACATTACCCCCTAACAGAATCGTAATACTGTCTTTAAGAGCTTTGAAACCAGGCATAAATTTTAGCTGTTTGTGGGTGAATGTCTGCTCAGGCATTTTTTTCCAAAACAGGAGGTCTCATCCATATTAAATATTTGCTGTGGCAAATAATTTTCCTCCATAATAATTTTATCTAGTTTCTCCACAAACTCCTTGGCAGCCTTGCAGATTCACCATACATTTTCACATTATGCAGTGCAAAACACTTTTTGAATCTCATGAACCAATGCTTCAATGCTTACGACTTCAATGCTTCAACTAGAAGAAGCATTGAAGTCGTAATCAGGCCCTGCTTTCTCCTTCAATATGTTGAAGAGACTTAGTGGTTATGGTCATAGTGCTAATGGGTATGTGCTTTTGGTTCAGATCCTCTATCCATGATGCAAATAGTTTTTCCACATCACTAATAGGACCTTGTTGTTGCTTTGTCACTATCATCGATTTAATGGAAGCAGATCCATTCACAGCCTCTACGGTTTTATCCTTATTTTTAAAAATGTCGTCGCTGTAGAATGAGACCATCTGAAGTCATGTGAGATCACATCGATGGCTTACCAGCTTCATGTTGTTGCTTTATAACTTGCAACTTCATTTCAAGATCAATTGCTCACCTCTTTTTCTGTGATTCTTCCCTAGGTGTTTTTATTGGGCATGTAGGGGCCATGTTGCAGAAAGGGTATACAGGAGTACACAGCGTGAGAAAGGTGGATGCTCCAAGAGGATGTGAGAGCATGTGTAGACAGGAAAGGAATGGAATGACCTGGGATACAGAGGAAACAGTTGGAATTGAAGAGGGTTCTAAAATGAATAAGCAGAAAGGGAAATGGCCCCAGTCAAGCATGGAGAGATCACATGGAATGAATGGTATCAGTGGAACTAGCTGTAGATCTAGAAATGAGCTGCTGTGTTTGAATACAAATGCTAGAAGTATAAGAAACAAGTCAGATGAAATGGTTGCACTAATTGCGTCTGCTCACCCAAAGATTGTTGGAATAAGTGAGACATGGTTGGAAGAGGATGACATCCTGACAGAAATAGAGATGGAAGGGTATGATATGTTTCGTGAGGATAGAAGGGGTAAAAAGGGAGGGGGGAGTGCTATTGATGATAGAGAAAGAGTTATGTCCATACAAAGTAGAGATGCAAGAGGGAAATAGTGCCAGTGGTTTTGAAGCAGTATGGTATGAGATAGAGGTGAATGGAATCAAATACTTGGTTTGATGTGTTATAGACCTGGTAATGTGGATGGTGGTGATAGTGAAATGTATAGTCAAATTAGCCAAGCAAATAAGAAAAGGGTGATCATTATGGGTGATTTTAATTATGGCAATATGGACTGGAATGATGAGATAGCAACTGAAAGTAAAGAAAATGAGTTTCTTGAGTTTTTGAGGGATAACTACCAGACAGTATGTAACAGAAGGCATGTGAGGATTGAGGGTCTTGGATTTGGTCTTCTCATCATAGGATGTAATTATAAATGAGGTGTCAAATCATCCACCAACTGGTGAGAGTGACCATGAAGTGATTACGTGGGTGGTTGCCAGCAGTGTGAAGTTCTCTGTAAGAAAAGGTATATGTAGAACCACAAGGGGGTGGGATGATTATGAAGAGCTCAGAAGACAGCTTGCAGGTGTAGTATGGAATGAGGAAGTAGCTGGAAAAGAGATCATTGCAGCTTGGGGGATTTTCAAAAATTATCTAGTAGATGCAGTGTCTAAATGTATTCCAAGGGTGAGAAGGTTAAATAAGGTAGGTGTGAGATGGATGAATAAAAAGATTAAGCATGCAATACAGAGAAAAGGGCCATTATGGAGGCACCAATTCCATGAGGTTTACAAAGACCAGGCAAGGCAACTGACTTGGTTGGTGAGGGTAGCTAAAGTGAGGTATGAACAACAGTTAGCTAATGAAGCCAAAAAGAATCCTAAGGAGTTCTTTCGATATGTAGCCAGCAAAAGAAAGAATGATTATGGAAGGATTACATTGATTGGAGAAAATGGTATAAAGACAGCTGTTGCAGAATGTGTGGTGGAGATACTTAATGAGCAGTTCATAAAGGTCTTTCAATCTTTTGAATGTGATTTCATGGAGAGATTGTGAGCAATTAATGATGGAGAGGAGAGACTGACTGTATCTGAGCAAGAGGTGTATGGGGAGTTGAACAGAGTAGATGTTAATAAGGCTGTGGGACTTGATAATATATCACCACATATTCTGAAGGAATGTGCCAGGGAGTTGACACCTGCATTGACATATTTTTTTAATATAAGTCTTACACTGGGTCAAGTTCCTAAGGAGTGGAAGGAGTGCAAGATTGTGCCACTTCATACAGGAGGTGATCGTTGAAAGTTTATTTTTCACTTGGTTAGAATATAATAAATTTAGTTTAATCCTTTATCCAAGTGAGAGCAAAAGCTTGCTCCACCTTTGCTACAAGTTGCCTTTTTTGTACTACTTACCCAGGTAAGATAGTACAATACCATATTCAGTCCTGAAGATATTTTCAGGTGCAAACTTTGTTTGCTCTCACTTGGATAAAGGATTAAACTAAATTTATTATAGTCTAACCAAGTGAAAAATAAACTTTCAACATCTTTCTCTAAATCCAGAGTATTTAAAAAAGAAAAAGGTGGCAAACCTTTTGGCAACTCTTATAGGTAAAGATGACCTTGCTATTGCTTCTTCCTGGTGTCTCCAATTCTGGGCCTGGCTCCCACTGAAGAGACCTCAATAAAGGTCGAAACTAGTCTGGGTGGTGGCCAATCCCTTAATGCATAACATCATACATATCCGCAAGGAGATGTGTTTTGCATTATGGGAGATACTGGGATAGGATAGTTGGTAGCTTGCTTCACCTTTGCTACGAGTTGCCTGGTGTTGTACTACTTACCCAGGTAAGATAGTACAACACCACATTCAGTCCTGAAGATATTTTCAGGTGCAAACTTTGTTTGCTCTCACTTGGATAAAGGATTAAACTAAATTTATTAAAGGAGGTGATCAAACTCAAGCATCAAACTATAGGCCTATCTGTGTGTCAGGTGTTGTGGTTAAGTTGTTAAAGAAGCTAGTGAGAACTAGAATCCAGAAGTGAGTTGAAAACAATGGTATTAACTTTGATGGACAGTATGGATTTGCTAAAGGGAGGTCATATTTTAGTAATCTACTTACTTATTACAATAAAGTGACTGCTTCCTTGGACAGAGGAGAAGGATACACAGTAATATACTTGGATTTTGCAAAGGCTTTTGATAGATTACTTCATGATAAGTTGACACTCAAACTAGAGCAGATGGGGTTGGATATTAGATTAGTGCATTGAATTGGAGATGGGCTAGCTGATAGGTATCAACAAGTTGTGTATGGGGGGAGAAATATCCAGGAAAAGGAAAGTCACTAGTGGAGTGCCCCAGGGGGTCTGTTTTAGGGCCATTACTGTTTAACTTGTATATTAATGATATTGGTGAAGATTTGGATGGAGATATGTTGTTTGCAGATGATGCAAAGTTGGCACGAACCATGAAGAGTAGTGAAGATGTTGTGGCCTTACAAGAAGACTTGAATAAATTGAGTGATTGGGCACAGGAATGGGGATGTGAGTTCACTGTTGCAAAATGTAAGGTTTTAAAATTTGGAAAACAAAGATGGGATGCAGAATTTATGCTTCGTGAGGATAAATGTGGTTTACATCACCAACATGTTCTTTTTGTCAGACTGAACTCTCACTAATAGCCAACACATTATCACAGAATGGATATCCTCTGAACATCATCAAAAAATATCTATTTGGTGACAACCCCAGACAAGAAGAATCAATCTCTCAGCACATTTCTACTGTAGTGATCCCTTTCATCAGGTCAATTTCTTATCAAATAGCCAGAACACTAAGAGCCTACGACATCAGAGTGGTCTTCAAACCAACCACCAGCATCAGACAAGTTCTAGGATCCCCAAAAGATAAGGTGCCATTCTACAAATATCCAGGAGTATATTACATTCCTTGCTCCTGTAGTCTTGCCTACATCGGACAAACTTCACAGAGTTTAGAGATGAGACAAAAAGAACATGTTGATGATGTAAACCACAACAGAAATATTTCTTCCGGCTTAGCATTTCTGTACGTCTAACCACACGATAGAGTGGCAAAACAGCTACATGCCATATTTGGATGATGACTACAGACATTGTTTATTCAAGGAAGCCACAATATTGTTGATAACTGACGGAAACCTCAACAGAAATCAGGGTACTATTCTAAACAGTTCATGGAAAAACCTGATTCTCTTTCTAAATCCATCTGAACTACAGCTAGCTAGTAATCACATTACGCGTTTACAACAAACACACATGTGTGATAATGAATGAGAACAATAAGTCTGTTCAGTTTCTGTCACACGAACGTGTAACCTTAGCTACTATGTTCACAACGTTTTTTATGTTCCTTTCAATTTGCATTTACTATTTTTTATGCTTTTCCGTCAACACCTTGAAAAAGCTAGACAGTTTGCTAGCGAAACTGGTAGGCAAAGAATGTAAGATGTTTGTACGCATTACAATCTGGTCAGTATTAAAACAATAAATTTGTATGTTTAATAAATAATATTATTTAATAATAAGAGTTATTTTCCATGTTGTCAAAGTGGAATACCCTCATTAATCACTTTTCACACAATAGCTGTCATAAACCTTATGGACAAGTTAAGTGTTGGATGGTATTCATCTCTTATTTTTCACAGTATTATTGCACCAAAACAGTAAGTTATTAAAAAAAAAAAAAAAAAAACAGCACAATACTTATTACCTAACAATTATATTTTGTTGAATATCAAACCATCATGTTTTGTTACTTGTAACAACTCCTGTATAGCACACTGGCTTTTCTCCATCTGATTCGATATGAAAGGATATCGAAAGCATGACCTGCCAGTCACTTGCAATTATTGTTATTATTATTATTCAGGACCTCCATGGAGTCATGGTACTTATTGCTGGCGGTCCATCTTAGACAACAATAAGTCTATGATACCATTCCTTAATTCCATGCACTGTATGCACATTCACCACCCTATCAGGTAATGCATTCCATGGTCCAACCACCCTCCATGCAAGAAAAGTCAGTTCTCAACCTCTTACTCACCATAGCCTTTCACAACTTTCAGGGATGGCCCTATTCCCTTATTTTTGTTCCTTCCCTTTGTTCTGCTATATGAAAAATCTCCCCATTGTTAATCCAGTAAATACCTCTCGACAGTTTAAATGTTTATATCATGTCATCCCTTCATCTTTTGTTAACCAAAAAATGATTATATCATTTTTGTATTCTTCCTCTGTACCCTTTCCAAAGTTACTTCATTCACTTCAAATCTTGGTGACTATATTTGTGCACAATAATTCAGATGTATTCTGATTATGGCTTTGTACAATTTTATATACCACTCCTTTTGTCTCTGCTGGTCAAAAGTTCTTCTTAGTATTGCAGAAGTCTTCTGATTTACCTCCATAACTTTTGCCATATGTCCTCTTAATTTCAAAAAAATTTCAAATTTTTATCTCTAATCACCGAAAGATCCCTTGCTACTGCTATTATTCCTTATTCCTTCTATTCACAAGGCACTGTAAATTGCATTCCCTCAATCTCTCATATCTGACATTCCAAAGATCTAACACTAACTTAGTAAACCTCTGGTAGCTCTCCAGTACATCCCCCTGAAAAACAGGTGACCCAATATGTGCACAGTTGCCCATATGTGGCCTGAATAAAACCTCGTAGAAGGGAATCACTGCCTCTTTGCTTCAGCATATCAATGTCCTCCTCATTATTTTTGTAATCCATTGGGATGTTCTTACTATTTTAGTAATATGATGACCCTTAAACTCCAATACTCTGTCTGCCATCACTCCCAGATTTCTCCTCTCCTCCACCTTCTTCAAAATTTCTCCATTAATTGTATACTCTGCACCCCATCCTTACCTACCAAATTTTTAGACCTTACACTTTGCAATATTAACCTGATAGTTCTACTCATTTACCACTCACATAATATATTCAGATCCTTCTACAAGGTCACAAATGTATGCTCTACCTCTCATAGCTTTTTCCCAACTTTGCATCATTGGCAAACAGTCTCACAGCTTCAGTTTAGCCGGTCTCAATATCATTAACATACAACTTAAACAATAAAGGTCTTGAAACAGATCCCTGTGGCACTACTCTACTGACCTTCTGCTTTTGGAATACCACTTCATATACAACCTGCTGATAGCTGTTTGATAGCCAGTCAGCTATCCCACTTACTAGTCTATTATCTAATCTCATCTGTTTCAATAGTAGCTTGTCATGTGACAGTCTGTCAAAGGCCTTTGAAAAGTAGAAATAGATCAGCGTATATGCATCTCCTTTATCGAGTGAATTTGTTAGAGTAGCAATTCCCTAGTTGTCACTAGGGAATTGTCACTTTGTTGTAATATTTAAGCAGATTGTTGAAACATGATCCCCCTAACAAATTCCTGCTGACCATCATAAAGAATACTGCTATTATCAATCCACTTCTGAATTCCAGTCCTCACCAACTTCTTAACAACAATGCCCAGACACATAAACTAGCCTATAATTTATAGCCTTGGTTTTATTCTCTGTCTCCCCTTCTTTTTGAAGTGGAACACTTTTTCCCACCTTCCATTATTTTTTGGGACTCGCCCTGTTGCAAGATTCATGTTAAACAGGTGCCATTAATTCTACAGAGCATTCCCTCAAGAGCAGTGTGGCATATACTGTCAAGTTTTATTGCCACATTTCTTCTCATTCACCATCAGTCTCTCCTCCAATATATCTTCTATACTCCATTTTCTCCTGATGTTGCTATCACTAGGATGAAATCCACTGGTAAATTAATCATGGAATAATTCAACTATTTCCTCTGCATTGGTCACCAATCTGTCAGTGTCATCAATTAGAATCATCCTACCATAGTCATTTTTACATCTTCTTGCTACATATCAAAAGAACTCACTAGGATTTTTCTTAGTTTAATTGGCTAATTTCTTCTCGTACTACACTTTTTGTTTTTACTAACAGAGTTGCCTTCCTGGCCTGCTCTTTATACTCTTCATGCAACTGATTATTACTAAAATTCATCTTATGTTGCCTCCACAGTGCCTTCTTCTTCTTCCAAATTTCATGCTTGGTGTCTTCATTCATCCATTTTAGACTTTTTTTTTTATTTGTTTAGACTTTTCACCTTTGGGATATACTCAGACATTGCTGCTATTAAATAGCTCTTGATCAATGCTCATGCAGCATCAATCTCCTTCCCACTCAACTCCTCTTTCCACACTATAGCTCCCAGTTGTCTCCTAAGCCTTTCATAATCACAAGCCTTGTATTTCCACATATATCCCTTCTTTACAGAAGTTCTTATATGACTGGCTACAAACCAGATGGTCACTCACACAAAGCAGGGATTAATTAAATCTTCATTCACAATTACACCCTCTGATGATATAGTCAGATCTTAGACTCTTAACTTTCATGTGTTCTCCGTTACATATTGCCTAAGATTTAGATTTAGCTTCTATTTTTTTTAGAAAATTATAACATAAACTGGATTATTAATTATAAAAACTTTAATTAATAACTACCTATATTTCAGCAATGTTATATTGCCATCTTCCGGGATCACAAAAGAATGATATGTGCATGCAGGCACTCATACTAAGCAAATGAGGCTGAAAAAAGGCAACAGAAGTTGGTCCTAGAGTCCTAAACGGTTCCCCCTAGTGAGCTAAATTGGGTTGTCTTGGCCATTGGGCTGACAGTCTTAGAATGTATGCTTCCCAAATTTGGGGCAGTCTAAGTGTTGAGGTTTGGAAAGTTTTTCAGAGCTGAGGCAGATACAAGGAATATTCTTTTGTACTTTTACTTGCTGCAGTGTAGTAAAGTGGACTTCTTCCAGTGTATATTCTGTGGTGGGTGTCTAAAGCATGGTCAGGAAGTCCTGAGTGGCTGTATTGGTGGAACTGGATGTAATCTTTGTGTTTGGATATCCTGACATTTGCTGTCCTGCCTGTTTCACAATAGTAGGACAGTTTGCAATTGCATGGGATCTGGTATATTCCAGGTAGGTCTTGGGGAAATGGCTGGTCTTTGGTGGAGCAGATAAGAGATGGCAATTTCTTATGTGGTTTGTAACTGGTTATGAGGTCATATTTCCTTGAAATTTTTTTTTTTTTGATTTTTCAGATGTACCCCAGATACTTGGAATGGTGATAGATTTAAAGTAATCTGTGCTTTGAAGGGGGGAGGGGAGGGTTGCAGTTATCTGGTTTTAATATTTTTTGGATTTTTGGGGGTTGTAGCCTAAGTTTGCCTAGGATTGTTTTGTCCCTTAAGAACTTGAAAAATTCATTCACCTTATTCCCTGATGCTATCTCTTCATTCTAATCAATATTATTGTAATTCACAATCACCCATAACGATCACCTTCACTTGCACACTAAGCCAAGTTGCCTATACATTTCTTCTTTGTCTCCATCCTCATTCTTTCAACCTCCACTACACACCACACTGCTTCAAACCACTGCCGCATTTCTTCCTTGTATCTCAACCTTGTATGGAGATAATTCTCCTGCTACCATTTGCAGCATTCCCATTCCTTTCTCGCCTTTGCTATCTTCATGAAATATCATATATCTCCATTTCTATTTCCATCAAGATGTCATTCTTATACGACTGCATTTCACTTATTCCAACTATTTTCAGGCACTTAAACTCAATCAATGTAACAATTTCTTCTCTGTTTTATGATACTCCTGGCATTTGTAAATAAGCTTAACAATTCATTTCTTGGTCTATAAACAATCCTAATCATGTTGCTTCATTTGTGGCTTCTCCTCACCTTCTGTTCCATATACCCCCAAACTCAATCCACATGTATTCCAAGCCATTCCATTCCAATGCTGACCAGCCACATACATGCATCATTACTACTTTCAGAATTCACTCTCCTCACCCTGTGGCTCCCTGACCCATTTACTTGTCCAACTTGTATTCCTCTTCTTACGCTCTCCTCTTCATTCACAATCGCATTATTTTCACCTGGTCCACTCTACTCATCCACATCACCTCTGACTTCCATTGATACCTTGTTTACATCAACCATTCCAAGTGACATACTGCCTATGCCCAACCAAATCATTTGTTTCAAACACAACCACTAACTCCCTTGCATAGTTACTCTGATATCCAGCACCTCAATCACCCTGTTCATTCTTCCTCCTGGAAAAAATACCCTGTGCACCCTCTCATCCACCACACCTTTTATGAAAGAATTTCCATATAGTGCTATTCTTGATTCATTCACCACTTTTTTTTCTCCACTAGCTTTCATTTCATTCTTTGACACTCTTCTGATATATGGTTAGATGTATGGTTCATATATGCCATACATCTAATTTCATTCTGTACATTCCCTATATCATTTCTCAACTTAATTATTTCATTCTTCAATTTTTGCATTCCAGCATTCATTCCCAGTATTACTTCATCAGTCAGGCTTCCATTATGCCTGGTTTTCATTTTTTTAATCATTTCTATATTCAAAAGCACATTCTCCACAATCATATTCTCGCACTCACTCTTCTGGCTTTCATTCTTTGTCTTACACCCATCACTGCCTTTTGCCTTTCATCTGGTATTCTTCCCTTCCAGTTTATGACTAATCACTGCAATTCATTAACATATCACACTTTCTGCAGATCCTCACTCTCTCAGATGTCTCAACAAACACATCCGCTTCATTTGCCTATGCATACATGGGTGGTCTGAAAAGTTCTCAGCCTAACAATGAAAAAACGAATTTATAATTTCAAAATTATTTTTATTTTTCAAATAATCTCCATTAAGACTAATACATTTGTTCCAGTGCCATTATCCTGTCCCTGTACTGGTTCTCAGTATGAGCTGCAAAATACTCTTCTACAGCTGCAATCACCTCTTGATTCAAAGAAAAATGCTGATCAGCGAGGAAGAATTTTAGTTTTGGGAAGAGATAGAAGTCAGAGGGAGCCAAATCTGGGGAATAGGGTGGATGTTCCAACAATTCATAGTGTAGATCCCTTAATTTTCCCATTGCCAAAACACTTTTGTGGGCAGGTGCATTATCCTGAAGAAATATGATTTTTTCTTCTGCAAACAAGGTCTTTTCTCACGAATTTTTCATCTAGTCTGGTTAAAAGATCGGAATAATATTTCCTGGTTATTGTTTTACCCTTTTCAAGATAATTAATAAACAAAATGCCTTTAGCATCCCAAAACACCAATGCCATGACCTTTCTGCTGATGGAACCAACTTTGTCTTCTTTGGGGCTGAACAACCAGCTTCTGTCCACTGTTTTGACTGCTGTTTAGATTCTGGTGTGTAATGGTGAATCCAAGTCTCATCCATAGTAATAAATCGATGCACAAAATCAGTTTTATTCTTGTTAAAATGCTCCAAGCACTGTTCCGAGATTTTCATGAGTGTGTTTTTGATCTGCTGTGAGCAAGCGCAACACCCATCTTGCACAAAGCTTTTTCATTTGCAATTCTTCGTGCAAAATATATCCTTCACATTCTTTTGAAATGCCTATAGTCTCAGCAATTTCACGCACCTTGACTTGCTGTCATCCAATACCATATTGTGCACTTGATCAGTGATTTTGGTGTTGTTACACTTTTTGGACATCCTTCATGTGGATCATTTTCAAGGCTGGTATGGCCACATTTAAACTAAGCAGCCCATTTCTTAATTGTTGAAAACGAAGGAGAAGATTGCCTATAAACTTTTGTGAACGTGGAATGAATTCGTATTGCACTTTCGACAACGTACCATCTTGGTAAACTCCACACCACTCGACATACAAGATTTTTGCACTGTGCATCTGGTTGACCTAATTGTCACCATCATTTTTATTGCTGTTACCTGTTATTTTGAAAAAGTGCTTCAAACTGAATGCAAACATGCCACACTCACTCACTCACAACCAACCAAACCATTACACTAAAGTTATAATATATTGCTAATAATTAATATCTAAACTTATCTTTTTTTTTTTCTTCTTAGACTGTATCTCACAGGACTGAACTGTTGTCTTCTCCTATCAATCATGTCTGAAATATCCTATACCCAGTTGCCTTTACACATTTCAGGTTATTATTATTATTATTAACATCTTATCTTCGTGGAGTCAAAGACTCATCATGGGAGGTACACACTATTGCACACAATCCTCATCCAACCTTTCCTTAAACCGATTCAATCTGTCTCCATTCACAACGCACTCGGGAAATGCATTCCACTCACCAATCATTCTCCATGCAAAGAACCCTCTCCTCACTCATCTGCTCACATCCTTCTTATACAGTTTCCAGCAGTGGCTTCTAGTTCTACCCCCCCCCCTCTTTCTTATTCTGTGAAAAATTTCTTCCATCTCAACCTTATAACAACCCCCTAATTAGCTTATATATCTACATCATATCTCCCATCTTCCTTCTATTCACATGGCTTTGCAATTTACATTCTCTCAATCTGTCCTCATACTCCACATTCCAGCGACCACTGACCACTTTGTGAATCTTCTCTGGACCCTTTCCAACATATCCTCATCACCATGAAAACCTGGCAACCAAATCTGTGCACAATAATTCATATGAGATCTGATTAAGGCCTTATACAATGGAACCAGAACCTCTTTATTTCTAGGCATTAATGTCATCTGCATCTGAGAATTTGGCTGTAACGAATATGACCACGTTGCCACCAACTGGTGAGAGTGATCATAGGGTCTTGACTTGGGAGGTGGCTAAAGGTGTGGAATTTACAATTAAGACAGGGTACATGTGGAATTATCGGGCTGGTAAGTATGATAAGCTTAAGAGATTGATTCGCTCAGTGCCATGCCATGTACAACTGCAAGGGCTAGAAGTTGATAGTGCATGGGAGGCGGTGAAGAAGTGTTCGCACGAAGCAATGGCTGACTGTATACCTAGAGTCCGAATAATAAATCAAGTAGAGGTTAAATGAATTAATAACACCATTAAGCTTGAGCTGCAAAAAAAAAAGAAACAACTATGGAGGGAATTTAAGGAGAAAGGTGACCGAAAGGCACATGAACAGTATAAAGCGCAGGCCAGAAGGGTAACAAGTGTGGTAAGAAAAGTAAAAAACGATTACGAAAGAACATTGGCCATGCAGGCTAAAGACAATCCTAAACAGTTTTTTCGATATGTTGCAAGTAAAAGAAAAAAAGTATAAGGCAGAATGATTTTAAAGAATGCCGATGGTAGGGAGGTAACCGAATCAGTTGATATAGTTGAATTCCTGAGCGAGCACTTTGCAAGAATATATCTTCCAGGTGGTGACATTGCAGAAATGAATGAACCAATAGATTATACAGGAATTTTGGTGAATGAAGTGGAGGTGAATAGTCTATTGCAAAACCTCAATGTCAATACATCTGTGAGATTGGATGGTATACCAGCTCGTGTCGTACGTGAAGCGGCTAAAGAATTGTCAGTACCCTTGACCATTTTGTTTAATTTGAGTCTCGGGTCTGGGTTAGTCCTGAGGGTGTGGAAAGAGGGGAAAATAGTTCCACTGCATAAAGGAGGTTCCAAGACTGCTATTGTAAATTACCGACCGATTAGCATGTCAGGAATCGTTGCCGAGGTCTTGGAGGAAATTAGTCAAGAGAAGAATACAGGATTGGATAGATGAAAATGGGATACTGTATGGGGGACAACATGGTTTTGTGGAGGGTAGATCATACCTGAATAACTTGCTCACGTTTTATCACACGGTAACGGCTGAACTGGATAAGGGTAATGGGTTTACAGTGATTCTACTGGACCTTGCCAAGGCCTTTGACAAGATACCACATTATCTTGTCAACTGGATAATGTGGTATCTTGTTATATATGTGGTATCTCACCAACCCTATATCCATCCCCACCTGCTCAGTAAACTGGAGCAGGTGGGGATGGATATAGGGTTGGTGAGGAGAGATACCAGAGAGTGGTTTATTCAGGAGTGGAATCCAAAAGACGGCTTTTGACTAGTGGTGTGCCATAGGGCTCTAGTCTTGGACCACCACTTTTCAATTTGTTCATTAATGATATTGGAAAGGATCTGAGAGGAAGTGTTCACTTGTTTGCTGATGATACAAAGTTGGGTAGAGCAATAGTGAGTGCACAGAATGTCAAAATTTTGCAGGATGATTTGGATAGTTTGGAGGACTGGGGTAGGGAAAATGAATGTCAATTTAATGTAGCAAAGTGTAAGATTATGCATTTTGGAGTGAAAAGATTAACGGCAGTATAAGACATTGGTGGAACCATACTCCAGGAGATTGATGAGTCCAGGGATTTGGGAGTGTTGGTGGATAAGGAGTTGAAGTTTAGGGGGCACATTGCAAAAGTGGTTAAATCAGCTCATCAAATCACTTGGTTGCTGAAAAATACTTTAACAAGCAGAGACAAACAAGTTATTGTTCCACTATATCAAGCCTTGATAAGACCCCGTCTAGACTACTATGCCCAGATATGGGTGCCAGGGTTTTTTCTTGATGCGGAGGAGGAGGTGGAGAGGATCCAGAGATGAGTGACCAAGATGATAGCAGGTCTGTGGAATGAACCTTATGAGAACAGGTTGAACATTTGTGGGTTGCAAAAATTGGTTGATAGGCGGAAAAGGGGTGATATGATTGAGACATTCAAATTACTGAAGGGTTTCTATAGGATTTATCCAGAAGATATTTTTGAGAATAGGACTGGTGGTGGGAGAATTAGGGGCCATACATGGAAGCTGGGCAAGAATGTGGTTAGCAGGGGTGTTAGAGCTAGGTTTTATACTTGGAGAGTGGTGAACGAGTGGAATAAGCTTCCAGAGTCTGTTGTGCGTGCTATGGCCATTAATGAGTTCAAGGTGAGGTATGATAGATACTGTGTGAATGTCAAATAGTTGTTCTTGACATGATGTTAGGCCTCCCTCGATGAGTCTGTCGACTCCTTGAAGTTGCCCGAAATAATAATAATAAAAATAATAATAATTATTATTGTCATAATTCAATGTGATGACTTCACAACTTGTGCAATGCTATCCTTGCACTTCAGGTCCTTGTCCACCTACCTTGTACTTCACATCCATATGAGACCTAATCGAGGTCTTATTATACAATAGCATCATAACCTCATTATTTTTTCATCTCAGGGTCTTCTACATCATGACCATTATCCATTGTGATGTCTTCACAACAAAAGGTGGCACCATTTGGCAACTCCTATAGGTAGAGATGACCTTGCTAATGCTACTGGCTGGTATCTCCACTTGGGCCTGGCTCCCACTGAAGAGACCTCAATAAAGTTCGAAACTAGTCTGGGTAGTGGCCCTTCCCTTAATGCATAACATTAGACATATCTGCAAGGAGATGTGTTTTGCATTATGGGAGATACTGAAATAGGAGTGATAGTACCTTGCTCCACCTTTGCAAGGATTCGCTCTGGTGTTGCACCACCTTACCCCAGTCCTGAAGATACTTTCAGGCGCAAACTTTGTTTGCTCACACTTGGATAAAGGATTAAACTAAATTTATTATATTATTATTATTATTATCTTCACAACTTCTGCAGTGTGGCCCCTAAATTCCAGGTCCTTCTCTTCCACTACTCCCAGATCTCTTATCTCCTGCACTTCCTTTAATGTTTCTTCACCAAGTGTATACTTTGCATCCCATTGTTGCTTACCAAATCTCATAACTTTACCCTTTGTAACATTGAACTGAAAGTTCCACTCATATGCCCATTTATGCAATCTATTCAAATTCTCCTTTAAGGCCATAAGATCTGCTTGACTCTCCATTGCTCTTCCCAGTTTTGCATTATCTGCAGACAGCTTCAGATTACTGGTTAAACCCATCCCAATGATACCGGGATGGGTTTAACCAAATTGAGCAACAATGGCCCCAAAACTGACTCCTGCAATACACCTCTAGTGACCTTCCTCTTTCATGATACTGTGCCCCCATATACAACTTTTGATACCTATGTGACAGCCAGTTACTAATCCAAATTAGAAGTCTAAGTTGAATTAGTGACTTAAATTAAAGATACCAAGCAATTATATACTTGACTTAATCCTTTATCCAAGTGTAAGCAAACAAGTTTGCAGCTGAACTATTTTCGGGACGGGATCAACTTGTATAAAGAAGCTAATGACTTCACATCACTTGCCTTAGTATCCCATACTGCAAAGCACATCTCTTTGCAGACAAGATGTGCTTTGCATTCTGTGCATAACTCCAGATATAGAGATTGGCCTATAATTTGAAGCCATCCCTTTATGCAGTGGAACAATTTTACTTTCTTTCCACTCCCTAGAAACCTGTGCTATTGTAAGACTTATTAAACAGGCATGTCAATGCTACAGACAATTCTCGGGAACATTCCCTTAAGATGAGTGGTGATATATCATCAAATCCTATCACCTTATTGACACCAAGGTTATTTATTTCCTCCAATACTGCCTGCTCACTCACAATTAAGCCATCTCCTCCTATGTCCTCCACACCTAATTTCCTCATGATTCCACCCTGATCAGGATGAAACACCCTTATAAATTGATCACTGAATAACTCAACAGTGTCTTCTGCAGCAGTTATCATCCTACCATTTTCATCCATTCACATTATCTTACCATGATCATTCTTTCTTCCACTTGCCACATATCTAAAAAACTCTCTAGGGTCTTTCTTCTCCTGATATGCCAATTACTGAACTTTTGTTTTTATTACTAACTGAGTCACTCTCTTGGCTTGTTCTTTATATTCTTCATGCGACTGATTATTACCCTTATTCATATTGTATTGTCTCCAAAGTACCTTCTTCCAGATTTCATGCTTAAGTCCTTCATTCATCCATTTTACATCTTATTCAGCCTTTTGGCCTTCAGTATATTCACACATTGATGCTATTATGAATTTCTTTGTCAGTTCACAAGCAGTATTTAGATAACTATAAGCTGTCTCCTTAGCTTGTCAGAATCTTCCTGGTGGCCTTTTTTTTACACAATGCATGAGATAGTTGTCTCTCAAGAACTGAAGAAATTCATTTTCCTTATCCCCAAATGCTATCTCTTCATTTCAATCTATACCCCATAATTAAAATTGTCCAATAATAATCACCCTTCTTTTGTTCACTAACCCAAGTTGTTTATACATATCTTCATCACCATTCCCTGGCCTATAGCAACATCCTACTATATATGTCTTCCTGTCAACCTCTGTGCTACACCACACTGCTTCATAACCATTGCCACTATTTCTCTCTTTCATGTTTACCTTATGTAGACATAATTCCCTGCTATCATCAGCAGCACTCCCCTCCCTTCTTTTCCTTTCAGTCCTCGCAAAAAATACTGTATCCTTCCATTTCTATTCCATTAAAATATCATCTTCATTTAACCATGTTTCACTTATTTCAGTGATTTTGAGGAATAAACGCAATCAGTAAACCGATACTTCCGGCATTTGTAAACAAACACAGTAGTTCATTTTTAGGTCTATAAATAATCCTATCCAAGCCAATTATTGGTTGTGATTTTCCCACCACAGCTGCCCTTGCCCAATCACCTTTATCACCACTTATCGCATATATCCATTCGGTCTCAACTTCTCCACCCACATCGCAATATACTTCATCTGTATATACATATTCACTGCTACTTTCAATATCCACTTTCCCTATGCCATGTCTCCCTGTCTGCCCAGGCTCCTCTCCCCTGTTTCCCTCTGTTTCTCTTGCATTCCTGTTCTCTCTTCATCTCTCATACTGCTGCTGTTTCCATGGCCAAGCACTTCTGTCTCTTCAATACCACTCTTCTGATTTTTCACTTCATCTCTTCTGATCTCTTGCACATATCTCACACACTGTACTTCTATCTAGCAATACTTTCTTCAGTGCACTCATACCAAAGCCATTTAAATGCAACCCATATGCCATAAATCCACAAACTGTACTCCCTTCTCCTCACACAGCTCTGCTAGCATACCATTCATGATTTTGGCTCCCCATCTCAACTCAAGTTTTTGATGGCTTTTTCTACTTGTCTTTCAAAATAATCACTCCAGATATCTAGAATACCTTTATCTTCATTTTCATGTTTTCTATATTATCTTTGATTCCTTTTACGGTACTCTTTCCTTTTCGGATCTGTTTCAATAGCCTCCAGAATATTTTGCTAGCTGCAATATTATTTTCTGTGTTCTCGCCAAAGGCCCACCATGACTCTTGTTTAGCTAGTTTTACACATTTCTTTACATTCTTACACCTTCCTGTATTCTCCTATAGTGCATGCTGGCTTTCTCACCAGGAATTTTCATAGGCTTTTTAATTTTCGTTGACTATCTCTTTAACTTTCTGAGTCCACCATAGAGTTCTAATTTTTCTCTCCTTATAGACAACCTCACTACATGCCTCTCTGGCTGAAACCATGTGTTGTTTAAAGTTTGCCACTAAATTTCCAAGGTTTCATTCTTATTTTCAAACTCTTTCATGTTTTTCTGAATAATATTTAGATAAATTAATTAATTAATAATAAATAAATAATAAATAAATAATAATAAATTAATATTAATATTTCTGAATAATTAATGAGGATTGGCTGAGGGAATGTGGACTGCAGAGTTTGGTGGATAGAAGTAGGAGAGGTGATGTGATTGAGACTTTTAAACTGTTGAGAGGTGGTTACAGGGTTGACACTGGGGAGTTCTTTCACTTGGTTGAACAGCGGGAAGGAGTGATGACAAGAGGCCATCCTGGAAGTTACGAAAGGAAACTGTAAGCAAGAGGGTAAGGAGTGGTTTCTTTGCGTAGAGGGTAGTTGAACTGTGGAATGCATTGCCTGATGGAGTGGTGGGAGCGAGAACAGTCAATGAGTTGAAAGAGTGGTATGATAGACTTTGTGTTTCTTAGGGGGAACCTCCCCTCGATGAGTCTTGACAGACTTTATGTTCTTAGGAAGGACCTCCCACGATGAGTCTTTGATTCCATGGAGGCCTGAATAATAATAATAATAATAATATTTGTGTATTTGAGTTTGCAGTTTACCTCTGAAAGTTTACTCAGCTTTGATTCCAATTAAAATTGTTTTATACATTTTTTTAATATGATATTCAATTTTATTTTGCTCAAAACTAAATGGTCACTTCCAATTTCAAATCCTCTTTAACCAGCATGAAGATATTGCTACTGACAATAACATAATCAATGAGACTTTTCTGATTTTTTGCGTCTTCTCTATATGTGAATTTGTGCACATTTTTATGTTGGAACATGGTGTTAGTAATAACTAGTCCATGTAATGAACAGAAATCTTAGATAATGCCTGCCATTATTATTAGCTTGACTCTTTTCTTGAAATTTTCCCAAAACATTTGTATGAATTTCTAGTAATTATTTTCAACTCTGCTTTTCAGATCTCCATCATGGATCAACTTTTCTTTTTGGTGTGTCAAGTTGCCTTCTCTTATGTCTCAAAAAATTCCTCAGCTTCTTCCTTAGTAGAACCTCTTGTGGAATCATAGGTACATTTAAGTCTTGTTGTCCAGTTCCTGATTCTGATATTTGTCCACATGATACTGTTCAGTTAGAATTTGTCCCATCAGTTGACATTTTGCTGTTTATGTTAAACTTTCATTATAACTGAAGAGACCTCAATAAAGGTCGAAACTAGTCTGGGTAGTGGCCCTTCCCTTAATGCATGCCATTATACATATCCACAAGGAGATGTTTAGCATTATGGGAGATACTGAGATAGGAGTGATGTTAGCTTGTTCCACCTTTGCAACGAGTTCCCTGATGTCGTATCACTTTACCCCAGTCCATAAATTTTGTTTGCTCACACTTGGATAAAGGATTAAACTAAATTTATTATAGTCTAACCAAGTGAAAAAATAAACTTTCAACATCTTTCTCTAAATCCAGAGTAATTTAATAAAAAGGTGGCACACCGTTTGGCAACTCCTATAGGTAGAGATGACCTTGCTAATGCTTCTGCCTGTTATCTCCACTTGGGCCTGGCTCCCACTGAAGAGACCTCATATCTGCAAGGAGATGTGTTTTGCATTATGGGAGATACTGAGATAGGAGTGATGTTAGCTTGCTCCACTTTTGCAGTGAGTTGCCTGATGTTGTATCACCTTACCCCAGTCTTGAAGATACTTTCAGGTGCAAACTTTGTTTGCTCACACTTGGATAAAGGATTAAACTAAATTTATTATTTCATTATAATGATTACATTCCCTGTGCCCATTGAACTAATGAGTTGATATATTTCATCTACATTTTACTTTGCATACATAAATCTAAATCAGCAACTATATATTTTTACCTGTTGGCCCTTTCCCCATGTTAAATAGCCTCAAATGCATTGCCTCTCATTATCTTGTTTCTGTTCTCTTGCCCAGTCTATCATGGTTCACATTTCTTGTGCTATTATCATTAATACTGTTTCTCCTGTTTTGTTTTCTCTGTTATCCTTGAAAACAATGACTTCACGTTTTGTTTCTGTGACCATGTCCTCCTTCAACTGGATCTCATTAATGCCTATAATTTTTGGCTAGCTTGAACTGACCAACCCAAAACTGGTTCTCCCTCTTATTCTTGATATTTCTGGCATTAGTAAATAAGCTTTCCGACAATATACCATTACTTCTAATAATAAATTTAGTTTAATCCTTTATCCAAGTGTGAGCAAACAAAGTTTGCGCCTGAAAGTATCTTCAGGACTGGGGTAAGGTGGTACAACACCAGGGCACTCCTTGCAAAGGTGGAGCAATCTACCAACACTCCTATCTCAGTATCTCCCATAATGCAAAACACATTTCCTTGCGGACATGTATATTGCTATGCATTAAGGGAAGGGCCACAACCCAGACTAGTTTCGACCTTTATTGAGGTCTCTTCAGTGGGATCCAGGCCCAAGTGGAGATACCAGGCAGAAGCATTAGCAGGTCATCACTACCTATAGGAGTTGCCAAATGGTGTGCCACCCTTTTTTAATTACTCTGGATTTAGAGAAAGATGTTGAAAGTTTATTTTTCACTTGGTTAGAGTATAATAAATTTAGTTTAATCCTTTATCCAAGTGTGAGCAAACAAAGTTTGCTCCACCTTTGCAAGGAGTGCCTGGTGTTGTACCACCTTACCCCAGTCCTGAAGATACTTTCAGGTGCAAACTTTGTTTGCTCACACTTGGATAAAGGATTAAACTAAATTTATTATACTCTAACCAAGTGAAAAATAAACTTTCAACATACCATTACTTCCTTTAATGACTATCCCACAAATAAGTGACCTGAGCTACTATATTTATCACACTCTTCCTTCTTCTGTCCCCACCAAGCATATCTCATTCCATCATCCCTTCCTACCTATCACATTTTTGATCGTTTTTATTTTCAAGTATACATCTCTTGACCCAACTAAGTTTGTAATCCTTTTCTCAGGGTTCCATGCAAGACTGCACATGTCTCTGATCATGCTCTCATAGACCAAGAATATCTCCATCTCTGTGACACCCAATTCCATTCTCCCATCCAGTTCATTCTGTGTACTTCCTGCCATTGCTTCTGTAATACTTATGCATTGAACCATTTGCTATCATAGTTATTTTTCTAAATTATCTTTCTGTTCTACTATGACAACAAATTTATTTTTGTTCTTTTTGTAATATTTTCTTATCTCATCTTATGACATATTTGTCTCCTTTTAAGTTTCATGCTTACTAATGCAGTCGTTTCTTTTATCTGCCGATCCTGGATTCACATATCCTCCATCCACAAATCTTTGCTCCTGGAAAGCAACTTCGGTCACTCATTTGTTTAGCATGCTAATAAATCATCGAATCTTTATATCATACTGTATGTGTTTTCTCACACTTATTCTTTTTATTTTTAAAAAAAATAAAAAGATTCTTTTTAAATTTCTTTTTCTCCTCTTTTTTACATCTTCACCCTCTACTTTCACTTCACTTTCCAAAATGTCTTGTCAAAAAAAAAAAAATGATCCAACATTAGTTATCTATGTACAGATTACCTGCAATTAGATAAACAAATCGCTAAGTGCAAGTATTGTTGGAAACTTTGATGCAGTGTTATTTAAGGACATTGACTGCAAGCTGTTGTTGATGTTTTTAAAATTTCATCTAAAAGTTAATTTTATTAGCTTACCTTTTTTGACAGATTATTATCTAGTAATAGTAATCATTCTGTATCATTTAAAATATAGTTGTTTGTTGCACATTCTGCTTAACTGCTGTTTGGATTCAGAATTATAATTTTAGATTGTGTTTATTGACATCTTAACTATGTAGCAACCTATTTAAAGATAATCTTTTTTAATTATGATAATAAAAAATAATTTTGCATGAATTAGGATGAATGTCCAATAAATTTTGAAAACATCCCTTAATATTTTTAGCATCTGTATGATACTCTTAAAACTGAGTATATGAAAGAAGATAACCATGGTAATCACTTGGAAGAAAAAGTTAACAATCTTAAAGGTGTCTATAACATGATAATGGAAGAGAAGAGGAAAGCTCAAGAAGAAAGGGAAAAGATGCAAGCAGATATGGATAAGAAAATTAAGGCTGCTATTGTCATCCAAGCTTACTGGAGAGGATTTGTTGATAGAAGAGTAGTAATGGGAACAGCAAAGGGTAAAGGAAAGAAGACCAAACAGAAAAATAGGAAAAAAAAGAAAATTATCTGATATGAAAAATTTCATTACAATAAATAACAAAATGGATAAGTTATATGAAATTAATTATATGATAGTAATGTTAGATTAAAAAGCAAAGTTATTTTTGTCAATGGAGCAGTCCCTTTATAACAACTTGGCTAAAATAGATATAATTAAATGAGACTTTTAATTAAAAGATATTAATCTGACATACCTGTGTGAATTTTTGAAGGTAAAGAATACTTAGAACTGATACATCATTTCATAAAAGCCATGCAGCAAGCTCATAGTTAGTTTTCAACTATCTGTATCTGATTACACTTTAAACAAAATGCCAGCAGCTATCATGGTGCTGACTTATTGTATATATAAGAGGACATTTTTATTCCTTTTTTCTTTATTTTAGTTCTTTTAAATTCATATTTTGCATACATTAAAGATACCAAGCAATTTTATAAATTTGATTTTAATCCTTTTTCCAAAGTAAGCAAATAGACAGGTAATTCAAGTTTGTGCCTGAAGTATTTTCAGGTCTGAGGCAACTTGTGGTAAAGGTGGAGTGAGCCCTGATCACTTTCCTTAGTATCTCCCATAATGCAAAGCACATCTCCTTGCAGACATGTATGATGCTATGCATTAAAGGAAGGGCCACTACCCAGACTGGTTAGAACCTTTATTGTGGTCTCGTCAGTGGGAGCCAGACCCTGAGATGCCAAGGTTGAAGTTGTTAGATCGTGAATGAGGCCTGCCTTTACTAGACAAATACTCATTAGTGATCTAACAATGAAAAGAGCCTTAAAGAAGAGAAAATACCTGTACTGCTGGTCAAAATTGAATTGAAAGCAAACAAAGAAAACGTGATGACTAAGAGCCTAACGGTCATGACTTGATTGGTCCATATTGGAACCTTACTAGCAGTGATTAGCTAATTCTCCGAGAGGAGCTCTCTCGTGGATTCACAATGGATCATTTTGATGTGACCGTGAATGTAAGCTCCTTGGAAGAAAAAGGTGAATGATCGAAAGAAAAAGGGAAAAAAAAAGTGGGAGACAGAGAGATCAGATTAGACATTGATTGTTAGTGTCATTGATATAGATGAGGATTAGATTGTGAGTTTCATTGGCATAAGAGTGAATAGGTTCTTCATTAATCTTTGTTCAAGTGTTTATTATGTTTATTTGGAATTAATTTGGAATATATATGTGCTTATTTGGAAAATAATGATGAAGGTTCAGGTGATCATGCTTCGAAAGTTAACCACAACCACCAGCGGGAATACGCATAGGAGTACGTCATATTCAGGTAAGCAAGTTTGGATTTTAAGTAAACATGGATAATTTAAGTCCTGACGACTTTATCCAGTCCTTAGATAGGAAGCTGGCGCTCGACCTCCTCAAAAAGCTACTGAAGAAATTTGAGGTTGAGTGGCCAGGGTACCTAAACCTCTATTCAACTGCAGAAGACACCACAGAAGGGGACGACACAACACCAGGGGAGGAAGGGAAGATCGACATAATAATCTCTGCTCCCGCACCAACAGACCATACTACAGAAACCCAAGCACGTAAAAAGCACAAAACAGTGGGGACAGAGGCAAAAGAGAAAATGGAAGAAGACGACCCCAACACTGGTCCCCCAACCCCCAACAACGAAAAAGTCCTGCCAATCATCCTATGGGAAAAAGAAAGACGGATGGCCCTCAGGCATATTATGCAACAACAAAAAATAGCCTATACATGGGGCAAAGAATGTGGACAACGGAGTAAAAATTCAGCCTACCACAGTGGGGGACTACAGACACCTTACAAAAACCATGGATGACTTAGGCATTAAGTACCATACTTTCTCACTTAAGTTGGAGAAAAACCTGAAAGTGGTGCTAAAAAGAGTAGCAGAAAATATCTCCACAGACGAAATAGCTGAAGACCTCTGCCTTTATGATCTCCCACCTGTCGAGGTCAGCCGAATGCTGTGGGCTGACAAGAACCCAGTGCCCTTAGTTCTTGTGGAGATACACAACACCCACAAAAATATATATAACATGACAACAATCTGCGGCCTGAAAATCACACCTGAACCACTGAGAAAAAGAGCCTCGTCGGGCCAGTGCCACAGATGCCAAAAATACGGCCACACTCAGAAGCTCTGTAGAGTGGACTACAAATGCCTCAAATGTGGACAAAACCACCCCACAGCCACCTGCTCAAAACCAAGGACCTCACTAGCCAAATGCGCAAACTCTGGGGGCCCCACCTAGCAAACTACAGAGATTGCAGCCACTATCCCCAAAACAAAACAGACAACAAAAGGAAACAGATCACCCCCTCAACCCTGCCCACAGGCACCAGAGAAGATGGCTCCCCAGTTGCCTGACACCCACCAAAAGACAACAAAACACCTGCCTCTGCAAACAGAAAAACACCAAAATCCCAGAAAGCCACCGACGCAGGACATACGTTGAAGTAGTCCACCCATCAAAAGACTTCCCACAGGACCAACTTCATCCAAACATGACAGCAATCATCACAGCCTCATTGGCAAACATGCTACAAGATTTCAGTAAGTCAAACCCTTCACCAAACTCCACAAAGAGATTTCTACAAGAAACTCAGACCATATTATCTGCAATCGTTAATGAACAAAACTAGACTCCTCCCAGATTCACTACAGATAGTCACTTGGAATGCCAACGGCCTAAAAAACATGACACTGGAACTTCAAGAATTTGCTTACAGACACAACCCTGACATCATCCTAATCAATGAAACTCATGTAAGACCTGCAGACAAAGCCAAACTGAGAGGCTACACACTGCACAGAAATGACCGACACTGGACTACAGAGGTGGCAGCACAGCCATATTCATAAAAAACTACATCAGGCACAATGGAATACCCAGCCCTCCAACTACCAACCTAGAGCTCACTGGCATCGAAGTCCACACCAACCCAACTGGAAGACTCAAAATCTATGCTGCATACAACTCCCCTGCAAAGACACTGCTATTTTCCGACTTGGATGCTGTCCTCGGTGTAAAAAGGGGAGGGCACTAGTGAGCCAAGTGCAGCGGACACGATTTGAAGAGCTCCTGATTCAGATAAGTTTTACTAGGAATAATTAAGTATATATGCGTAATTGTTTGAGTAAGAGTGGCTGTAAACGTTGTACAGTACCGGTATTATTAGTGTGGGGGATTTTTCTTGCCTAAACTAAATTACGAAATCGTTATTATTAGACCTAGTAACCTGCAGAGAGAAAAAAAAATGGCAGTGGCATTGTCATTCCATGATTTTAATTTAGATTTCAGTCGTTTTGTTAAGTATGAGGTCTGTTATATGTATTCCTTCGATTACATAAATGATTTGTGGATGTTTAGTGCAGATGGAAGAAGGGTGTGTGTGAAGTGTGACCTGAACGAGGAGCTGATGAATGCAAATAAGAAATTGATGACAGAAAGTGTTAGTACCGATTGTGTCGCGAGTGCACGTTTGAAAGAGAAGGATGGTGAGATAGAGAGGCGAAAAAATGTTAAAAAATCAGGAAAAAAAAAAAGAGCGATTTGAAAACCATAACGGATGTTAAAAGGGGCGAAAGTGAGGCGGAAAGAAATGAAATCGAGAGAACGAATGAAAGTAGAAATGGCGTGATGCAGAAATCGCAAGTGAAAAAAATCGAAAGAATAAATGATAGTGAAAAAAGAATGAATGATGGCGAAAGTTGGATGCATGTTGGATCGAAAGTACTGAAACAAAGAAAGATGAATGACAGTAAAAGTGAGAAGAATGATAGCAAAAGTTGGATGCATGTTAGTCCGAAAGTACGGAAACAAAGAAAGATAAATGAGAGTGAAAATGAAAAGAATGATAGTGAAAGTTGGACCGAAAGTATAGAAACAAAGAAGGATGAATGAGAGGGAAAGTGAGAAGAGAGGGTCGACAGTTAGGAAGTTAGAAAGATTTAATGATAGAGAGAATGTGTCACGAGATTCGGAAGGTGAATTGGATTGGATGCGGAATGAAATTAAGAGAATTCAGGTCAGAACTATTGAAATAAATCATGATGGCATGAAAGAGTTAACGAAAGATGAGCGAGTGGCGTTGTATGGCGACTCCATTATTAAAGGTGTGCTAGAAGATAAAATGCACAAGGTATGTTTTTCCAGGTGGTAAAATGAGTAGAGTGATTGAGGCATTGGATATGAGACGGAAGCGAGCAAATGAGTTAATCGTATTAATTGGTACAAATGATTTGAGAGAGAACAAAGAGCATGTCAAAATGAATGTCAGGAGACTGTTTGGAAAGATAAAAGAGAATAGTGTGACAGGAAGAGTAGTCAGTGTGTTGCCTAGGTATGATTGTGGTGAAATGAGGCAGAGAGCAAGGATTATGAATGATATTCTGGCTGAAATGTGTGAGGAGATGGGAGTACAGTTTGTTAATGTGTGGAATGAGTTTGAGGGACGAAGTGAGCTGTATGGGAGCGATGGACTGCATTCGAGTGGTTATGGTGTGAGTCGCTTGGAGAGACTGCTGCTGGAAGGTAGAGAAGTGAATAGAGAGAATGAATCAGATCGAGAGGGGAGTGATGTGGAAGAGCAGGAGAGTAACACAGGAGAGATTGAAGAAGTGGAAATGAATGGGGAAGTGAGTGGTATGAGTACAGAAAATGAGAGAATGGGTGTGCAAGAGGAACAGGGAAACGGGGAGGCTCGGGGTGGACAGGGGTACACAGCGTGAGAAAGGTGGATGCTCCAAGAGGAAGTGAGAGCATGTGTAGGTAGGAAAGAAATGGAATGACCAGGGATCAAGAGGAAACAGGTGGAATTGCAAAGGTTATAAAATGAAGAAGCAGAAAGGGAAATGGCCCCAGTCGAGCATGGAGAGATCACATCGAGAGAGTGGTATCAGTGGAACTAGCTGTAGATCCAGAAATGAGGTTGTGTTTGTATACCAATGCTAGAAGTATAAGAAACAAGGCGGATGAAATGGTTGCACTAATTGCGTCTGTGCACCCAAAGATTGTCGGAATAAGTGAGACATGGTTAGATGAGGAAGACATCCTGACAGGAATAGAGATGGAAAGGTATGATGTGTTTCGTGAGGATAGAAGGGGTAAAAAGGGAGGGGGAGTGCTATTGATGATAGAGAAAGAGTTATGTCCATACAAGGTAGAGATGCAAGAGGGAAATAGGGCCAGTGGTTTTGAGGCAGTATGGTGTGAGATAGAGGTGAATAGAATCAAATACTTGGTGGGATGTTGTTATAGACCTGGTAATGTGGATGGTGGTGATAGTGAAATGTATAGTCAAATAAGCCAAGCAAATAAGAAAAGGGTAGACTGGAATGAAGAGATAGCAACTGGAAGTAAAGAAAATGAGTTTCTTCAGTTTTTGAGGGATAACTACCTCAGACAGTATGTAACAGAGGGCACACAAGGATTAAAGGTCTTGGATTTGGTCTTCTCATCGGAGGCTGTAATTATAAATGAGGTGTCAAATCATCCACCAATTGGTGAAAGTGACCATGAGGTAATTACCTGGGTGGTTTCCAGCAGTGCAAGGACCCCTGTGAAAAAAGGGTATATGTGGAACTACAAGGGGGGGGGGGGTGATTATGAAGAGCTCAGGAGACAGCTTGCAGGTGTAGCATGGAATGAGGAGTTAGCTGGAAAAGAGATCAATGTAGCTTGGGGGATTTTCAAAAACTATTTTGTAGATGCAATGTCTAACTGTATACCACGGGTGAGAAGGTTAAATAAGGTAGGTGTGAGATGGATGAATAAAGAGATTAAGCATGCAATGCAGAGAAAAAGGGCATTGTGGAGGCAGCATAAGAGAAGTGGAAGTAACCAATTTCATGAGGTCTACAAAGACCAGGCAAGGAGGGTGACTTGGTTGGTGAGAGTAGCTAAAGAGAGGTATGAACAGCAGTTAGCTAATGAAGCCAAAAAGAATCCTAGGGAGTTCTTTCGATATGTAGACAGCAAAAGAAAGAATGATTATTGAAGGATGACATTGATTGAAGGAAATGGTATAACGACAGATGTTGCAGAATGTGTGATACTTAAGGAGATACTTAATGAGCAGTTCATAAAGATCTTTCAATCTTGTGAATGTGACTTCATGGAGAGATTGAGAGCAGTTGATGATGGAGAGGAGAGACTGACTGTAAGTGAGCAAGAGGTGTTTGGGGAGTTGAGTAAACTAGATATAAATAAGGCTGTGGGACTTGATAATATATCACCGTGTATTCTGAAGGAATGTGCCAGAGAGTTGACACCTGCCTTGACATATTTTTTTAATACGAGTCTTGCACTTGGTCAAGTTCCTAAAGAGTGGAAGGAGGGCAAGATTGTGCCACTTCATAAAGGAGGTGATCGAACTCAAGCATCAAACTATAGGCCTATCTCTGTGTCAGGTGTTGTGGTTAAGTTGTTGGAGAAGCTTGTGAGAACTAGGATCCAGAGTTGGGTTAACAACAATGGTATAACCTTTGATGGACAGCATGGATTTGCTAAAGGGAGGTCATGTTTTAGTAATCGACTTACTTATTACAGTAAAGTGACTGCTTCCTTGGACAGAGGAGAAGGATACACAGTAATATACTTGGATTTCGCAAAAGCTTTTGATAGAGTACCTCATGATAAGTTGACAGTCAAACTAGAGCAGATGGGGTTGGATATTAAATTAGTGCATTGGATTGGAGACTGGCTATCTGATAGGTATCAACAAGTTGTGTATGAGGGTGCAATATCCAGGAAAAGGAAAGTCACTAGTGGAGTGCCCCAGGGGGTCTGTTTTAGGGCCATTACCATTTAACTTGTATATTAATGATATTGGTGAAGATTTGGATGGAGATATTCAGTTGTTTGCAGATGATGCAAAGTTGGGACGAACCATAAAGAGTAGTGAAGATGTTGTGGCCTTGCAAGAAGACTTGAATAAATTGAGTGATTGGGCAAGCAAATGGGGATTGAGTTCAATGTTGCAAAATATAAGGTTTTAAAATTTAGAAAACAAAGATGGGATGCAGAATTTATACTTGATGAGAATGTATTGTTGGAGGTAGAGGAAATAAGAGATCTGGGGATGATAGTGAATAAAGATCTAAAATTTAGGGGACACATAGCCAAAATTGTGAAGACAACACAAAGACTTCTGGGAATGATGCAGAGGACACTGATGTGTAGAAAAAGGGAGATTCTTATTCCATTGTATAAGGCTTTGATTTGGCCACACATGGACTATTGTGCCCAGATTTGGTCACTGGGTTTTCAGAAGGATGAAGAGATGTTGGAAAGGGTCCAAAGGCGACTGACTAAGGTAGTTTCTGACCTCTGGAATGTTGAGTATGAGGAAAGATTGAGAATGTAATTTGCAGAGTCTAGTGGAGAGAAGGAAGAGGGGAGATATGATAGAGACCTACAAGTTGGTAAGGGGTTGTTATAAGATCAATGGTGGAGAAGTTCTACAGAGAATAGTGGTAGATCAGGGGAGAACCAGAGGTCATCCCTGGAAACTGTATAAAGAGGGGGTGTGAGTAGGGGAGTGAGAGGCAGGTTTTTTTCGTGCAAAGTTGTGAATGATTGGAATGCCTTGCCTGAGAGTGTGGTGTCTGCAGGGAGTTTGAGTGCGTTTAAGACATGGTATGATGAGATGTGTGTGTGATAAAAGGACCTACCAGATGAGTCTTTGACTCCATGAGGTCTTGTTTAATAGTAATAAAATAATAATAATAATAAAATAAAATGAATCCATCATCATCGCCAGGGATCTAAACTCAAAACATCCTTCCTGGAACAGCAGAACCACAAATAAAAATGGTCGTATCCTCTTCAGCTACACAGGACTAAATAACGCTATCGTAACAGGACCCACCGAACCAACTCACCACAGCCCAACTGAAATAGCTGACATCCTAGACATCACTATCCTACACAACATTAGATACCAGTACAGCCTCCAAGCACTGAACGAATTATCATCAGATCACAACCCAATTCTACTTCACTTAGGAAACGTAGACCAACCACCTCCCTCCCAATCGTTAGGAAAAACTTAGGAAAGTGCTACCAGAACATATTGGTCCAGTTCCCTGCATTAAATCCAAGGATGAAATAGCTATAAACAACCTCACCAACCAAATTAAGAAAGCCATAACAGCAGCTACAGTAACGATGACCACCCACAAACAAAATCACCTGCCAGAAGAAATCATGAACTTGATAAGGGAAAAAAACAGACAAAAGAAAAGATACCACAACACAATTGCTCCCCAAGACAAAACAATCCTCAACAAAATTAACAAATCAGTCCGAGAAGCTCTCCAAAACCACAGGAATCAACAATGGGAATAAAAGCTCCAATCCATCTCCTCAGCTGATCATTCCATATGGAAATTCATAAATAGCCTCAGGAACAAGTACAAATCTCTTCCTTCTTCTTCAAGTGGAACAACACCTAGTGCACACAGATGCTGACAAAGCAGAAGCCATAGCAAAAAACCTAGAAAAACAGTGCAGCCCTGCATACGAGAACCTAAACATCAGCCACATTTACAAGATCCATTGTAAGGTCAGACTTACAATAAATCGTCCCGACAACAATCCAAGCCCTATCATGCCTACCTCACCCACAGAAATAACTGGCATCATCAACCACCTCAAAAACAAAAAAGCCCCAGGACCCGACGGCATCACAAACAAAGTCATCAAGGCACTACCATGCAAAGCCATAGTACATCTGGTAAACATCGTCAACTCCAGCCTAAAATGGCAGCACGCTTCCCCAGTCATGGAAAATAGCCGACATCATCCCAATACACAAGCCAGACAAAGACCCACACCTACCAGAAAATTACCGCCCCATCAGCATGCTATCCAATCTAGGCAAAATAGCAGAGAAAATTATCCTCGTCAGACTCCAAGATCATGTCAACAAATTAAACATTATTCCACAAGAACAATTTGGCTTTCATCAAAACCGTAGCACCACCCAACAGATCCACAGGCTGGCAGAACACATTACCACAGGATTCAATTGGAATCAGCACACTGGAGCCGTCTACCTAGACATCTCAAAGGCCTTCAACAAGATCTGGCACCAGGGTCTGCTTTACAAACTTATCATCTCAAACATTCCACTGAACATGATATGCCTCATCAAGTCATACTCACAAACAGAAAGATGCAAGTCAAAATAAGTGATACAGTCTCAACCAAACGACAAATCCTTGCCGGAGTTCCTCAAGGAGCACTGCTGTTCCCGATTCTGTTCAACATCTACATGGCAGACATTCCTCAAAATCCTCTCACATCTACCATTGCTCTCTACATTGACTCACTCATGGTGATTCAGTGAAACTGTGAGCGGCCAGAAATGGTAAGGCAATTTTGTCCTTTCTAAATAAATTTCTTTTTCTTTCTAAAAAAACTTATTTTCTAAATAAGTTAAGTGAGAGAGTGCTGAAAAAAAACACATTAAGCAGTGTTGCAGAAAAGAAAACTGGAACTAATTTATTTGTTGGAGTAACTTTAAGGACATTGGACTGGTAGTCCGAAGAGCCATGTCAAGTGATTCTTGCTAAATCTAGTATGTAAATGTTACCTTAGCTCTTTCCCCAGAGATTCTTGTCTAGATAAAATTGTATTAATTGTCCAAGTGTATGCTTTTCTTAGGGGATGATAAATGTGTCAATTTATGAGATTTTCATGTAATATTATTTAAAGGTGGTTTGATCTAATTAAGATAACTGGCTAATTTATTTTTTTCATGTTTAATGTATTCTATTAGGGTAAAATAAACTTTATGTTTTATCGTTTAAAATCCTGGTATTGAATTTGTGCTTGAGACCGACATTTGCCACTCACTAAACTGCGAACCATGACAAAGGGGAAAGAAAGATATTAAAATAAGAAAGAGAAGGGGCCACGACTGCAACATTATTTCTAAGGTATAATAACTCTAACTGGCACAGTATAAATATAAATTTGTTAGGGTTTGTTACCCAGGGAAAATCCTACAATCCCTGACCACAACCAGTAGTGATAAGGCACATTCGGAATTAAGTAATATTGCTGTCCCAAACCAATGATCTAACAATGGCGCAGCAGTTGGTAGGATGTGACTAGGTCCTAAGAAAAGTAATAATTTTGATCTATCACAGTGAGTGGGTCTCGACCTCAAACACAAAGACCAGGCAGTGAAAAAAAAAATATATATATATATAACAATAGATAGAATAAAACCAAGAGTACAGGTACAGCCACACCATCGAGTTCAGAACTGAGTGACCTTGAAAAGTGTAAACCCCCAATAAATTATTCCCTAATTCTCCGGAGATGATATGGATGATGTCAAAGCATTTTTTGACTATGTAGAAGAACTTAGGAAAATAGGACGTTGGAGCGACTTTCGGCTACTCGTCCTCCTGCACAGCAAACTAGTTGGCAGGGCAAAATCCTTCTTCCACTCGTCGCCCATAATGAAGCAAACACTAGACTACCAGAGATTTAGAGAAGCCTTGATCTCCCAGTTTTCAAAAACTAAAAATGTTGGACCCAACCTTTGGAAACTACAAAGGGTAGTCCGAAAAGAAAAGGAAGGAGTTTCAGAGTTTTACAACAGGCTAATCACTCTGGCGAACACCTTAAGTGTACCCGACGAGGAAAGATGTCACCTCGATTTTGCCGTCTTTCAACACTTCCGAATCGGGCTAAAACAAGATCTGAAGGAAACAGCATTTGTGATCTGAAAAGCTGCTATGATGCAGTATTAGAGCGAGAGCAGTTGCTTGTGGATATTCACCCTGCAACTGCCATAGGCTCCATCAATGTGGAGCCTATGGCAGTTGCAATCAGAGACAGCAGGGATACAAATAAGGAGCATGCACCGAACAAAACAAAGGTAAATAGGAAGGAGAGAGAAAAGTGCCAAAGAAATGAAGAGAAGCCCAAGACAAAATCAATCTGTAGCATCAACCTTAGGTCCTGTGACGTCAACAAGCGACCATCTCCTGTATGACGATAGAACGAGGTTCATTCTGTCGTCATACAGGAGATAGAGAAAATGCAACAACCACTTATTGAGCGGTTTGACATTGCACTCGATAGGTTAAGGATAATCCCTGCTGAGAATCAGGAAAACATTCCAGGCCAAGAAGAGAAGATAATAAGTATAGTGAAAAGGGAAGTTGAAAGGCTGCAGCAGACACCTTTGCTTGAAAAAATGGACACCCTCATGAAAATATTCGACCAACTACCCCCCCCTCATATTTAGCCTCAGGCAGTGAGAAGAGAAGACAATATCACAAGGAACCCCCTCGTTGCTTTTCCTGCAACAAATTGGGTCACATAGCACGTGACTGCTATGCTTCATCTGGCAGAATACGAACTAGATATCAGCCTGAAGCAACTTCATATGTATGCATAAAATCTTAAAAGAAGAGGAGAGGAAACCAGGGTAAGCAGACACCGGGCATGACCATTGACGTGACAACATATGGGAGGAACCTTAAGGGAATTGTCGACACTGGATCACAATATTCTATGATTCCCGAGAAAGTTATCAGAGAAATGGAACCTGGAGTGAGTAGAAGAGTGAGACACATGAAATACCCCATCAAGGTATCAGACATCCCCCCCCCTGCAACACGAGTTTGCCGAAGTTTGGCCTCTGTGCATGGCACACTTTCCTCTTCATACTCACAGGTTCATTACCACACATAGGACTAATTCTGGGGGATGATTTTCTCGGAGAAAATGGCTTCGCTTGCAGCTATCCAGGAAAGATGATTCAATTCCTCAGAAAAGGAAGCTCTGTTACAATGAGACTGACTCTGGGAAGCCCAAACGGAGAGGGTGGTTCTCTGATCCATGTAGCTGACAAATCAAGGGAGTCTATCCCATCCAAGGAAAGGCAACACCATATTGGTAAGACTCAGCCGAAGTCGGAAGGCCTTGTTCCACCCCAGAAGATGAATGAAATCAGAATGCTGAACACTGAAGGGAGTTCTCAGGCAAATGGAAGCCATGTCGTAGACCAAAAGTACGATGATAAATGCATGGAGGCAAAAGGTAGCATGCACACTGAACTGGCTAGGATGTATCAATGCTTTGATAAAGAAAAGGAGGAACGGAAGGAACAGGCAATGAGGAAAATTCCATGATTAAAGAAAATTTTTTTTTGGTGAAATAAAAATTTTAAGATAAAGGGGAGCTTTTGTTAGATCGTGAATGAGGCCTGCCTTTACTAGACAGACACTCATTCGTGATCTAACAATGAAAAGAGCCTTAAAGCAGAGAAAATATTTGTATTGTTGGTCAAAATTGAATTGGAAGGAAATAAGGAAGGGGGGGGGGATAAGTAAAGTGTATCATATAATTGTATATTGAGTGTAAAGTGTATCATATAATTGTATATTGAGTGTAAAGTGTATCATATAATTGTATATTGAGTGTGTATCTATTTATTAAGTGTATATCCATTCACTTATTGATTGGGGAAAGATTGTGAAATATTTAATATGTGTAATTTAATGAGGGAAAATAATGTGTGTAAATTGAAATAGAAACAGAGGGGTAGTATGTGTAAGTTACGGCAAACAAAGAAAACGTGATAACTAAGAGCCTAAGACCTTGATTGGCCCATATTGGAACCTTACAAACAAGGATTAGCTAATTCTCTGAGAGGAGCTCTCTCATGAGTTTGCAATGAAGCATTTTGATACAACCGTGAATGTAAGCTCCTTGGAAGAAAAAGGTGAATGATCAAAAGAAAAAGGGAAACAAGCCACTTAGGTGAAATGCTTGCTGAACTCCGACAAACCAACCCACCTCAAGAAGCCAAGGATATCATCTTAAGGCACACACAATCACTCCTTATGGAAATTCTTAATGGATAAGTCTAAAAGAAAACCAAAATCATTACAAATTGTTTCATGGAATGCAAATGGTTTATCTATCAAATTACAGGAGCTGCAGGAGTTTGCAGCAGAAACCCAAGCAGACATCATCCTCATAAATGAATCACATCTTCGTCCAAGTGACAAAATCAGAATCAACACTTATAGCACTTACCGTACAGACAGATGCTTTTCTAGAGGTGGAGGCACTGCCATCTTTGTGAAAAGAAACATAAAACATAATTCAATAGCTGAACCCCAAACAGAACACATGGAAACTACAGGAATAGAAATACATATGGAAATCACAAGCAGCATTACGATATATGAAGCCTACAACCCCCCCTCCCAAATAAAAACTCCTTAAATCTGACTTAGATGTGATACTAAATACAGGCAGTGCAGTGATTATAGATGGAGATTTTAATGCCAAACATTCAGTCTGGAACAGCAGAAACTCAAATATTAACAGAAGAATACTCAACTCTTACACCACTTCAAGAAACATAACAGTAATAGGACTCACTGAACCCACACATTACGGAGCAACCGGACGTCCTGATGTAATAGATATAGCTATATTAAAAAACATAGCGCACAGCTATCAGATACAAGCAATCAATGACTTAAGTTCTGATCATAACCCCATCATATTACAACTAGGCACCATACAAGATTTAACAGAAAACACCGCCAAATTTATAAATTGGAAACAACTTCCCTCAGCCTTCCTGGAAAACCTTGGTCCAATACCGCATATAACATCTGCCGAAGATATAGAAAAAGCAGTGAAAACTCTTGAAAAACAACTACTGACAGCTATAACACAGGTAACAAATATAACCAAATGTGCACCATGAAATAAACTCCCAGAGGATATAAAACGTCTTATCCAAGAGAAAAACAGATTAAGAAGACAATATCAGAGAACAATGGACCCAGCAGATAAACAAGCAGTCAATAGAGCAACAAACCAGGTTCGATATGCCCTAAAGGACCACCATAACCAACTCCGGAATCACAAAATTCACCAATTAAACACAGAGGATCAATCAATATAGAAAATGATGAAATCACTCTGTTCAAAGCGTTTTACATTTCCTCCAATCCAAGGTGAATCTAATGTTGTCTACAACGACGAGGAAAAAGCTTAAGCATTTGCTGACAACTTAGAAAAGCAATGCAGCCCCAATTATATCAATACAGATATAAATTTCATAAGTAAAATTCACACCCAAGTGTAAAATAACTCAAAATGCCTCACTCCAGTCAAACAACAAATCTGTGCCACCATCAGAAATATATGAGATTTTAAGAAAACTAAATAACAAAAAGGCTCCGGGTCCAGATGGAATAACAAACAAGGTGCTCAAGCTACTTCCCCGCAAAGGGGTTATGCATCTTGTAGCCATCATTAATGGCTACAAGATGCATAACCGGCTAAATTATTTCCCAGAGCGATGGAAAATTGCCAACGTTTTCCTAATTCCCAAACCTGGAAAAAATACACAGTTTCCTGAAAATTACAGACCAATCAGCCTTCTTTCATGCATAGGTAAGATAGCTGAACGTGCTATTCTCACATGGGTTCAAGAGACAACAGATATCAACCATGTCATTCAAGATGAACAATTCGGCTTTAGGAAATATCACTCCACAACGCTACAAATTTATAGAGTTATTGAACATATAACCCAAGGGTATCAATGGCACCAACACTCTTGTTGCGCAGTTTTCCTGGACATCACTCAGGCATTTGATAGAGTGTGGCATCACGGACTAATTTTTAAACTACACGAAGTTGGTATTCCATTACCACTAGTTCTACTTATCAAATCATATTTAAATAACAGAAAATTTAAAATAAAACTCAACGGTATCAGATCCACAGAGAGGAGAATCACGGCCGGAGTCCCTCAAGGCTCTTTGCTATCTCCCCTACTCTTCTCCATATACATGGCAGATCTTCCCAAACTGTCCCCGGCTATCACCGCTCTATATGCCGATGACACAATCATTATAGCCAGATCCCTCCGTCCACACCTGGCCACAATCAAGCAGCAGAGAGCAGTCAATGAGTTGGAGAATTGGTACACCAAATGGCGTATTGCAATTAATCCAAACAAAAGCTCTGCAGTACTTTTCACCAGACATAAAGCAGAACCAAATACAAGCATACAAATGTTTGGTAAAATCATCCCTTGACACAAATCTGCCAAATATCTGGGAGTTCATCTTGATAGACGTCTAAACTTCAAGTCATATATGGATAGTGTTGGCACTAAGGCAAGTCAGACCATAGTACAGCTATATCCACTTTTGAATAGGAACAGCTTCCTAAGTATGAGCAACAAAATTCTCCTTTACAAATCGGTAATCAGACTGCAACTAAACTTACGCCTCTCCAACCTGGGATCACACTACTAAAACATCAACAGACTTCAGATAAGACAGAATAAATGCCTAAGAATGGCATTTAATTCCCCATGGTTCATCAGAAACATCCAGTTACATCAAGAAGCCAATCTTCCAGATATTAAAACCTACATGACAAGCATTGCGGAGAAATTCTTCACAATCACGGATAATCACCCAAATCAGCTAGTTCGACAGGCAGCGGACTACAAGCCCTCAGATCGTTTCAAACATAAAAAACTGAAATCCTCCATCGCAAGAGAAAGCTGATACAGCCTCAATGCTCACAATGAGTGGGTAAATTACCCACAATAATCTCATCACCCACAATCTAAAATCCAGATGAAGGGATAAAGAGTCAAGGACTCAGTCCATCAACCAATTAAGTTCAAAGTTCAAAGAAAAAGGGGAAAAAAGTGGGAGGGAGAGACATGAGGTGAGCAAGTGGGTGAAAAGAAAGGAGGTAGGACGTGAGGATGATCTCCAACTAGAAGGAGAAAGCTCAGGTCTAAGTGAAACCCAAACCATGATGTTTCCCCCTTGAAGGATTCAGAAATCTCAGCCAAGCACCTCAGATGTTCCCACCAAAGGCAAAATTTCAGTGCATGAAAATCCATAAGATGGGAAGGCAAAATCTGCAGTGTGAACAAGGATCCAACCAGGATGCACACGTGATGATTCAGTGAAACTGTGAGTGGCCAGAAATGGTAAGGGAATTTTGTCCTTTCTAAAGTTAAGTGAGAGTGCTGAAAGAAAACACATTAAGCAGTGTTACAGAAAAGAAAACTGGAACTAATTTATTTGTTGGAGTCACTTTAAGGACATTGGACTGGTAGTCCGAAGAGCCATGTCAAGTGATTCTTGCTAAATCTAGTATGTAAATGTTACCTTAGCTCTTTCCCCAAAGATTCTTGTCTAGATGAAATTGTATTAATTGCCCAAGTGCATGCTTTTCTTTGGGGAATGATAAATGTGTCAATTTATGAGATTTTCATGTAATATTATTTAAAGGTGGTTTGATCTAATTAAGATAACTGACGAATTGGTTTTTTTCATGTTTAATGTATTCTATTAGTGTAAAATAAACTTTGTTTTATCATTTAAAATCCTGGTATTGAATTTGTGTTTGAGACCAACATTTGCCACTTACTAAACTACGAACCATGACAAAGGGGAAAGAAAGATATTGAAATTAGAAAGAGAAGGGGCCACTACTGCAACATTTTATGAGAGGGCCCGAATATTTCTAAGGTATAATAGCTCTAACTGGCGCAGTATAAATATAAATTTGTTAGGGTTTGTTACCCAGGGAAAATCCTACAATCCCTGACCACAATCAGTAGTGATAAGGCACATTCAGAATTAAGTAATGTTGACATCCCAAACCAACAATATAACAAAGTCATGCAACCTTTACCACGAGTTGCCTCAGACCTGAAACTTGACTTACCTGTCTGTTTGCTTACTTGAGAAAAAGGATTAAAACCAAGTTTATAAAATTGCTTGGTATCTTTAACGTATAGTATACCCAAGGTAAAAAAACTTTCTACATCTTTCTCTCATCCTGAGATTTTTATTTAATAAGGTCAAAGCACCCTGTGGCAACTTGTATCGGTAAAATTTGCAAGTTCTGCATTACTTCAACCTTGGCATCTCATGGTCTGGCTCCCACTGACAAGACCTCAATAAAGGTTGAAACCGGTCTGGGTGGTAGTGGCCCTTCCCTTAATGCATAGCATCATACATATCTGCAAGGAGATGTGCTTTTTATTATGGAAGATACTAAGGAAAGTGATCAGAGATTACTCCACCTGTATCACGAGTTGCCTCAAACTTGACTTACCTGTCTATTTGCTTACTTGGGAAAAAGGATTAAAACCAAGTTTATAAAATTGCTTGGTATCTTTAATGTATAGTATACCCAAGGTAAAAAACTTTCTTCAAATTTTGCATACTTCATCTTTTTGGTTTTGATTTTTTGATTGGTTTTATTTACATTTTTTGGCGATATGATATGTATTTCTATACTCAGTTATCAGTACCTTATGTTCAGCGTTTTTAATTATATACCACCTAAGCTCTGACCAAGTCTTGTACCACAAAATATACTTTAAAAAATTCACTTACGTATGTCAAATTAATTCTTTTCATTAAAAAACTTCATTAGCCTAGTTGTTATAAAGAGACTGCTCCATTGAAACAGCTTTGCTTTTTAATCTGACATTAAATAAATTTAGGAGCTCATAAACTCAGAAAAACTTTCAATATATAATAGTAAAACTTTGCTCATGTGCCATAACTATCAATACAGAAAATGGAACATGATAACATACAGCCTGCCAACAGCAACAAAAAAAAAAAAAAAAAAAAAAAAGTGTGCCATGAAAGCTTTAGTAAGATATCAGTCATTTAATTTCTAGATTTAAAAAAAAAAAAAAAATCTAAGAAAGATTACTAAGATGTAAAAACACTTTTTCCCATAAAGGAGATAAATGCAAGGCATCACATCCTTTCAGTAGAGTTTGAACATTTACATCCATCTTCCTTTTTAAGTCATCCATTTTGTTATTAAATGTAATTATGTCTACTTATGTTCCTGTTTTAAATTTAATAAAAATTCATATAGTTCACTTTAACACCTTAAAGTAATGATTATTTATTTCAATTTTATGATAATTTGTGATGTGTATGTCAGGTCTTCAGACATGTTGAAGGGTATTTAGATAAGCCAGGGTTTGTTTTTATTTTCATCTTCAAAACCTATTTAATTGCTATTGGTTTCTACACCCTGATTCTTTATTATTATTGTTGTTGTTGCTTCACAGGAACCTCCATGGAGTCTGAGAATTCAATACAGGAAAAGCATACTGTTCACTTAGTATTTATCATGCCCCTCCTATTTATTTATTTATTCTTTTGGCAAAAGCAGCTACAGGTCAATGTCCAGATCAGAAAGCCAATCCAGGGCCTCATTATTATTAAACAAGACCTCATGGAGTCAAAGACTCATCTAGGAGGTCCTTTTATCTCACACACATCTCATCATACCGGGTCTTAAACACATTCAAACTCCCTGCAGACACCACACTCTCAGGCAAGGCATTCCAATCATTCACAACTCTGCACGAAAAAAACCTGCCTCTCACTCCCCTACTCACACCCTCTTTATACAGTTTCCAGGGATGACCTCTGGTTCTCCCCTGATCTCCCACTATTCGCTGTAGAACTTCTCCACCATTGATCCTATAGCAACCCCTTACCAACTTGTAGGTCTCTATCATATCTCCCCTCTTCCTTCTCTCCACTAGTCTCTGCAAATTACATCTTTTCAATCTTTCCTCATACTCGACATTCCAGAGGTCAGAAACTACCTTAGTCAGTCGCCTTTGGACCCTTTCCAACATCTCTTCATCCTTCTGAAAACCAGGTGACCAAATCTGGGCACAATAGTCCATGTGTGGCCTAATCAAAGCCTTATACAATGGAACAAGAATCTCCCTACTTCTACATGTCAGTGTCCTCCTCATCATTCCCAGAAGTCTTTGTGTTGTCTTCACAATTTTGGCGATGTGACCCCTAAATTTTAGATCCTTATCCACTATCACTCCCAGATCTCTTATTTCCTCTACTTCCAACAATATATTTTCACCAAGCATAAATTCTGCATCCCATCTTTGTTTTCCAAATTTTAAAACCTTACATTTTGCAACATTGAACTCACATCCCCATTTGCTTGCCCAATCACTCAATTTATTCAAGTCTTCTTGCAAGGCCACAACATCTTCACTACTCTTTATGGTTCGTCCCAACTTTGCATCATCTGCAAACAACTGAATATCTCCATCCAAATCTTCGCCAATATCATTAATATACAAGTTAAATAGTAATGGCCCTAAAACAGATCCCTGAGGCACTCCACTAGTGACTTTCCTTTTCCTGGATATTGCACCCCCATACACAACTTGTTGATACCTATCAGATAGCCAGTCTCCAATCCAATGCACTAATCTAATATCCAACCCCATCTGCTCTAGTTTGACTGTCAACTTATCATGAGGCACTCTATCAAAAGCTTTTGCGAAATCCAAGTATATTACTGTGTATCCTTCTCCTCTGTCCAAGGAAGCAGTCACTTTATTGTAATAAGTAAGTAGATTACTAAAACACGACCTCCCTTTAGCAAATCCATGCTGTCCATCAAAGATTATACCATTGTTGTCAACCCAACTCTGGATCCTAGTTCTCACAAGCTTCTCCAACAACTTAACCACAACACCTGACACACAGATAGGCCTATAGTTTGATGCTTGAGTTCGATCACCTCCTTTATGAAGTGGCACAATCTTGCCCTCCTTCCACTCTTTAGGGACTTGACCAAGTGCAAGACTCGTATTAAAAAAATATGTCAAGGCAGGTGTCAACTCTCTGGCACATTCCTTCAGAATACGCGGTGATATATTATCAAGTCCCACAGCCTTATTTACATCTAGTTTACTCAACTCCCCAAACACCTCTTGCTCACTTACAGTCAGTCTCTCCTCCCCATCATCAACTGCTCTTAATCTCTCCATGAAGTCACATTCACAAGATTGAAAGATCTTTATGAACTGCTCATTAAGTATCTCCACCACACATTCTGCAACAGCTGTCTTTATACCATTTCCTCCAATCAATGTCATCCTTCCATAATCATTCTTTCTTTTGCTGGCTACATATCGAAAGAACTCCCTAGGATTCTTTTTAGCTTCATTAGCTAACTGCTGTTCATACCTCTCTTTAGCTACTCTCACCAACCAAGTCACTCTCCTTGCCTGGTCTTTGTAGAACTCATGAAATTGGTTACTTCCACTTCTCTTATGCTGCCTCCACAATCTGTCACCTTGTAGATGTCCTGGAGGCCACCACCATGAAATCCATGCCTTGGGCAGTCATCACGATCATCAGGGGAACAGTCGCAATAAGGATGGTCTGATAGTCTCTATTTATGCAGTAGGTAGCCACATCTGCCCTGGTTAGTTCTGATCCAGTTGATCGATGACCAAATCTTCCTAGGAAGGGCAGGAAACCATTTGTTTGAAGATTGTTGGACCAGTGTTCTCTCTACATGTCATGTGTTGATGGTAAGGCAGCTGCAGAAAGTTCATCCATGGACCAGAAAGGGTTTCATCATTTTAGGTGAAGACTAGGTGGATTTATGAGAGTCTAGTGCAGGGGCAGGTTGCTCATTACTTTATTAAATACTTTAATTGAGGCTTGTCTTCTTCATATATTTGGTGGAGCAATGTTAGATAGGACAGGCAGCCAGGAGAGAGAGAGAGGTGCTTCTCAGTGTCCCACTAATTGTATACATGATAGTGTTTAGCTGGGTGTCTATAATGTTAGTGTGCACACTTCTTTCCCAGACAGGGGCACAGTATTCTGCTGCATAGAATGTGAGGGCTAGTGCAGATGACCTTAAGACATCAGCACCACAACCCCAGGTTGTTCCAGCAAGCCGTGGGATGATATTATTTCTCATTTTAACTTTGTTGGACAGGTAGGTGATGTGCCTTTTATAGGTTAGGCTTCTGTCCAGGTTCACTCCAAGGCATTTTGGGTGAGACTCGTGTTCTACCATTGCCACAGAAAGAGAGGTTGAGATGTCGATTTGCCTCTGCATTGTTCAGGTGGAATGCCATGAACACAGTTTTTGATGGATTGCGCTTCAGGTACCACTAGTTGAAGTACACCTCCAGGATGTTCAGGTCTGTGTTCAAGGTTGTTTCCAGGTTGGCAAAGGAGATGGACTAGTGTAGGATAGCGAGATCATTGGCATATATATATTTGCTTCAGTTAGTATGCAGTAAGTCAGTCATGTAGATGCTAAATAATAAAGGGGATAACACAAAGCCCTGTGGAAGACCGTTGTGGAGGGATCTGGGACTGCTCTTTTTTCCACCAATATGGACCCAGATCTTTCTGTTGGAGAGAATGGATTCAAAAAGCTGAAAGTTGTTTTGCACCTTATGATATTGCTTAGCTCTAGGAGGAGGCCCCTGATCCAGACTGTGTCATAAGCTGATGTTAGGTTGATGAAAGTGACTCCGGATTCAAGTTTCTTCTGGAAGCCTGCTTCAATCTGTGTTGACAGGGCCAGGACGTGGTCACAGCAACTTCTTCCCGGCCTGAAGCCAGCTTGTTCAATCGGGAGGGCTCTTTCGATGAGTGGTGAAATTTTTTTAAGGAGAATTCTTTCAAAGAGCTTATAGGTGGAGCAAAGCAAGGAGATAGGTCATATATTTTTGACATTATTTGGATCTTTCCCTGGTTTGGGGGCAGCAATTATTTTGGCTTCCTGCCACAGTTTGGGTAGTTTTCCGGTTGTTATAATATTTGAGAAAAGGGCGGCCAGCCATGTTTGGCCTTGTTGGTCTGATGGAATATTGCACAGTTATTTTCCTGGTAGAGCTGGGATTTATCTCGGAGGTTTTCAGTAAATGATTACCCATTTGATCAGGAGTTATTTCTGATGGTTTGTATATTGTCAGTCCTGCCCCCCCCCCCCCATTTTCTCAGAAGTGATCAGCTTTTCTGGCTAGATTTGGTGAAGTCAATTTATGGATGGTTGAGATCCATCTTTCCTTTCTGTTTTTGTCAAGCATTGCTATGAGCTCCTTAGCAATAGTTGGTTCTTCAGTTTCTACATATTTGGTTAAAAGTTCCTCGGCATCCCCACTCCAGCATGGGATGTATTGTTTTCTGTAGCCTCTAGGAATAGAGGCTTTGGCTGAAGTTTTGTTTATTTGACAAATCTTGGATAGCAATCGGGGATAGGTGGTATTGCTGTAATGATTTGTTCAATTCACTTTTCAAATACATTCCAGTTGGATCTGCAAAGGTTCCATCTATCGATTGATGTTCCACTGATGATTTTCCTGTCTCTATTAGTGTAGGACAATGCTGGCTGTTAGGGAATCTGTTGAAGATGGTTCTGGTTGTTGGCAGAGGGTGGTCTTCAGAGTCTTTAGTGACTATGCACAGATCGGGGGTGTAGGTTCTGTTCCATCTGGCTGAGTGAAGAGTGCCTTCTTGCTTGGCATCGTAGATCAAATACAGGTTATATGTATCTATCCAGTTAACTAGATTATCACCATCTTGGTTGTTAGAGGAACAGCCCCCTCATGGTGTGATGAGAGTTGAAGTCACCAACGTAGATAGCAAGGTGAGGTGGTGGCCGGTCCATCTGGTCAGGCCAGGATTGCGATGATGGTTTGTAGATGTTGTAGATGGTGGTATTTTGAATTTTAATACTTATGGAGTATTCTGCTTCAGGCACATGCTGGGTTATGTCTTTGAGACCAGGCCGGATGTAGGTTGCCAGGCCATGCTTAGGATGGCAGTTATAAGAACAAGAATTAGGCCTGGGATCTTTAGTCTATTAAGAGCTGTGTCAGGCATGTGGGTTTCCTGGCGAGCCAGGATGTCAGTCATTTTGTCTTTTTTTTTTTTTTTTGGCTATTTTTCCAGTGACTTCGGTTTTGGATTTAGATAGTCCTATGTTTAAGGAACAAATCTTGAGAGAGTGTTGTTTAGAGGGACTGTAATTTTTTTTTGAAGCTTTTTCCTCCTCCCAAACAAGCAAAGCAATCCTTGTTATTCTGGGTGACGATCGAGCTGGCATGGAGTTTTTTTGAGTTTTGTTTTTATCATTGTTGCTGCAAGTGGTCCAGGAGGCTTGGTACCTTTGGATGCCTGGCTTGAGACATTAGCTTCATGTTACCAGCATTACATCTCTGGGACTTCTTGTGTCTGAAGCACCAGCAATGTACCACAAGGGTGACACTACTGGTGAGGGGGGGGGGGCATAGGAAGGCTGTCTCATGTCCCCTATACCCCTCCTAGAACACATTGATTGACAAAGCATTCACAGCAGATTGCAACTCATTCCACTCCTTCACCACTCTCTGAGTTAAAAATCTAGTCCTCACACCTTTATGTACCACACTCTTACTCTCAATTTCCAGGGATGACCACTTGTTCTGCCCCTTCTAGCCAAGTACTAGAAGCATCAACATCAGCCCTGTAAAACTGTTTTAGTGATTAAATGTTTTTCTCATATCCCGTTTTGTACCAATCAACCAAGTTCTTCAGCCCATCCCCTCAATCTGTTTCATAGGGAGAATTCCACATACCCCTCGACATCTTGGTCACTTCTCTGCCACTTCCACATTCTCAAGAAACCCAGGTGATCAGACCTGAACACTCTAATGTAGATGTGACTTTATCAAGAGGATTGATAACTTCCTTAATAGTGTATTTTTTTCAGTGATCAAGTAATGCTAAAAGCTATGGCTACCTTTGCGGTATTTGCTCTGAACTTTATATCTACAAATATCCCCATATCCTTAGCTGCATTCATTTCCTGGAATACAGGTATCGAAAAGCTTAGGTGTTGTTGACTCTTAATAATAGTGCCCCATGGTATAAACTACACCAAGAGAGGAAAAAATAATTTATTGAACTTAATACTTACTATTTTGCTATGGTGGAAATGGAGGAATATATCAGTAAGTATTACACAGAAGTTGTTATAAGCCTGCTATGAAGCACTCCCCCAACCTCAGCAAGTATGGTTGTATTAATTTGCCAGAGATCTGTATGACAGTCATTCTGAGACCAGATAGCCTGACTTCTCCAAATTAACTTCATGGTTATCTGGAAATAGAGGACATGACAATTTGAATGTTTCTAATGATTTAGTTTAGTGCCAGTCACATTTATAATATGTGCTCTGAAGATGCTGTGTAGAAAACCAGTGAAATATTAGTAAGTTCAATAAATAAATAAATTTTCTCCTCCCTTGGTATTGTTTATACTATGAAGCACTATTGAATTCCTGACATACAGTTTAAACTGGAATCTTATCTTTTGTCCATACTGTCAGCCTATTTAAATCATCCTACAACCTCTCTATATCACTTTGATTAACTATTACCCTTCCCAATTTTGCATCATCAGCAAAGAACTGAATACAGATATCCCTTGCTTAACGCAGCGAAATTAATTGCGGCAATCCCTTGATATATGTGCCAAGAGTTTTGATTAACGTGCCTTTAACCCTGCGGAGCTTGCAACTGATCTGACAGATACATGCAAAATGTTTAATATAAATATTCTTACACAATTCAGTGTATAGCTTGGAGGTCATGAGTAGCTGTGCATTCATATGTTACGAGTGATATTCCGCACTGTTTTTTGCTGTCATTTTGGTTTAACACATGTTATGTAAAGGTTTGTGATATTTGACAGTAAATTGTATCTAAGAGATACCGTGACCTCCGATTCCAGTATAGTATGGTTTAGTTGTTTTTTTTATTCTTTGTTCAATAATTTCTAGATTGTAACTGAAAATAAATAAACCAGAGATAAATAAAATAGAGAGCTAAAGGCTTATTTATCATACATGTCCTCTAGGAGATGTTCTTTACACTTACTCCACCTTTACTACGAGTTGCCCATAAGATTATAATAAATTTAGTTTAATCCTTTATCCAAGTGTAAGCAAACAAAGTTTGTGCCTAAAAATATCTTCAGGACTGAGGTAAGGTGGTACAACACTAGACAACTCGCAGCAAAGGTGGACTAAGCTCTTATCACTCCTTGTCTCAGTATCTCCCATAATGCAAAGCACATCTCCTTGGGGACATGTATACTGCTATGCATTAAAGGAAGGGCCACTACCCAGACAGGTTTCGACCTTTATTGAGGTCTCGTCAGTGGAAGGCAACCCCAAACGTGGAGATACTAAGGCAGAAGCAATAGGAGAAGTCATATTTACCTATATGAGTTGCTGACAGGTGTACCACCAAACTTCCAACATCTTTCTCTAAATCCAGATTAATTCAATAATAAGGTGCTACATCTGTCGGCAACTCATATAGATAAATATGACCTCTCCTATTGCTTCTGCCTTAGTATCTCCATGTTTGGGTCTGCCTCCCACTGACGAGACCACAATAAAGGTCAAAACCGGTCTGGGTAGTGGCCCTTCCGTTAATGCATAGCAGTATACATGTCCCCAAGGAGATGTGCTTTGCATTACGGGAAATACTGAGACAAGGAGCGATGAGAGCTTGGTCCACCTTTGCTGCAAGTTGCACCACCTTATCTATGTCCTGAAGATATTTTTAGGTGCAAACTTTGTTTGCTTACAAATGGATAAAGGATTAAACTAAATATATTATAGTCTAACCAAGTGCAAAATAAACTTCGCCCATAAGATTGCTTATGCTTGCATCCTCCGAAACTTTTAGTTTCTATATATTCGGCACGAAACTCTTGTAGTTTCTATATTCGGCTATGAAATAATGTTGGATTCAATATCCACTTAATTTGTACCATCGTTTATTATATTTGCAGTGTGTTTTTTCTTTATGTTTTATTGCTTGTTTGCCGAGGTCTGGAGAGTCATTTTGCTTGTTATCGTAGAATTTATGCCAATAAGAAAAAAACTAAAACTGTTCAAACGACTCTTGATAACTTCTTTTGATAAAAAAATTGCAGTAAATAATGTAGGTACAAGTATTTATTAAATGTTTACTTTGCATTCATTTTTTATCTTTCCTTAAAGAGTACCATATTAAACAAATTATTAATACAGTAATCGATCATGGACGAATTGCAATTTTTACCATTGATTATTAGATTTGATTAACACTATTTTGATATATGTGGTAACATCGAGGGATTAATTAACCGCGCTAATCAAGGGATACCTGTAGTTTCCTTCAAATCATTCCCTGTCTGTATCATTTATGTATAAATCAAACAACATTGGTCCAAGCACAGCCTGCTTTCTCCCGGATTCTTCTGCTCCATATATCATTCTTTGTTATCTAGCCATCAGCCACCCTCATATCCATACCACCAATTTTATATCTATCCCCCATTTGTTTCAGTTTGCATAACTCTGTTATGTAAACTGAAAGTTATGCAAACTGAAACAAATTCCACATAATATCTTTTGTCATATGCTTTTTCAAAATCCATCCATATCATCATGGAAGCTGGGCAAGAGCGTGGTTAGCAGGGGTGTTAGAGCTGGGTTCTTTACTTTTAGAGTGGTAAATGAGTGGAATAAGCTGCCAGAGTCTGTTGTGGGTGCTATGACAGTGAGCGAGTTCAAGGCAAGGTATGATAGATACTGTGAGAATGTTGAACAGCTGTGTGAACATGATGTTTAGGGCCTCCCTCGATGAGTCTAAGGACTCCTGGAGTAGCCCGTGGTAATAATAATAATCATGTAACCATTCCCTTTATCCATCTCAGCTGTCACTGTGTTATAATAAATTAGTAAATTAATAAGACTTGACCTAACTTTCACATGCTTCCCACCCACAGTTCCATGTTCTTATCCACCCATCTGTGAATTCTGTCTTAAATCAACTTTTCTCATATGTTTACAATTGCTTCAGAGATACAGATTGGTCTGTAATTGGCTACCTTAGTCTTGGAGCCTCCTTCATGCCGTGGAATTATTTAGCTCTTCTTCACTCCTTGGGACTTTACCAGGATGCCATTTCATAATATGCAAACTGATATCCTAATATGTAGAAAGGATTTTACCTTGGGTATAATAAATGTTAAAGATACCAAGCTATTTTAAACCTGGTTTTACTTCATTTCCCAAGTAAGCAAACAGACAAACAAGTCAAGTTTTCTCCTGCAAGTGTTGCAAGTCTAGCTGGTGGTCTTGCACTACGTGCTGGATCAGCTAGACTTACAACACTTGCAGGCGCAAACTTGACTTGTTTGTCTGTGCTTGGTATCTTTAACATCCTAATGTGTATTTAATTCTACAATCTTATTTTGAATTTAGAAGTTCAGAAACCTCTGTTTCTGAACTTCTAAAGGATTGAAAGATTGAAGACTGTTGAAGGATTGAAAGTACTTTCAGTTCATCAACCTCTATTCTCACATCAGTTCATGTCACAGCAAAATTTTCACTTGAATAATTGATCCTTGCAGAATGGTTTTACTTAGTAACTCAACTATGCTGCCTGCTTCTGTCACCTCACTACTATCAGCACTCATTAAAGTTATCCTTCCATAGGCATTCTTTTTATTGCCAGATATTGAAAGAACTGGGATTTCCTCTAGGATGCTTGGCTAAGTTCTTTTCATAATTTTTTACTATGCAGGTCACCTTTCCTGTGAGTTAACTTGCTGATCACCTTTATTAGGCTAAAGTCAAGAAATGGTTTAGGCAACATTCTTACTTATAGGAAAAGACAGAGTTTTCGTTGTTTTGACTAAAAGGATAGTAGTTTGAATTTGCATAAAAGGAAATTTTAAGGTGTTAGAATTAGTACCTAGTATGATATTATATGACCACTTCTTAATGTTACCCTTCAGTGACATAAATGAAGCAAACAGCCTTTTAAATTATAAGAATAAAACATGATAACAATATATTATGCTGTTATAATGTTTTATCAGATTAAAACACTATAACAACATAATATATTGTTATATTAAATTAAACAGCAAGAAACAAGTAGCCTACTCATGAAGATACTTCATCCACAAATGATTAAAAAGAATGTAATTTCTTGGCAAGTTTAATTTGAATAAAAATAATGTCTAATAAACTAAAGTTTAATTTAATTTATAACAAAGTGAAAAAAATCTTTCTGCAACTAGCTATAATCCAGAGTAATTTAATAATAAGGTAATACACCTTTTCACTACTTGTATATGGGAAATGTATGACTTCTGAATTACTTCAACCTTGGTATCTTTTCTGGGTGTGGCTTCAACTGATGTGGCTTTCAGACGTAGGATCTTGACCACTGCATTCCATTTGATGCTTGCTGATGGTATAGCTTCTACTGACATGGCCTTCATCAGGACCCTTCGATAGTTGCTTTACTCAGGGAGATGAGTAGTTCTTGCTGGCAGCCTCATGCTTGACTTGGTGGTGGGTTTTGGCCCACCACTGTTTGGAGCTGACTCTTCTGCAGGTTTTGTCTTCTGGAACTACTGCTGAGTTATAGAGTATAGCGAGTTAGAAAGATCCTTTCAAGTCACTCATTGGGGTTAGAGTGATTTGAAGGATCAACTAGTTTTTGGAGATGACCCTTTACTTATATAAGGGTTTGTTTCCCACTATGGCATTTAATAGCATTCATCTTTGCTGGCTTGCTTCCTGGGGGGGATAAAGCAGTTCTGCTCACTGGTGGGTTTTTGCCTATCACTGTGTGCAGCCACTGCTGAATTTCCTGTCCTGGAGGATGACTTTAGTAGTGATCCTTTAGAGTCACTCAGTAAGATTTAGAGTGATCTTATAGATCGCTCAGAGTTTTTGGAGAAGTATCCTCTGCACTTTAACAATACTTCAATAAAGGTCAAAAACTAGCCTAGGTAGTGGCCCTTCCCATAATGCCTAGCATTATTATTAATATTATTATTATTATTAGACAGCTCCAGGGAGTCCAAAGACTCATCGAGGGAGGAGAATGTGCCAACAGCATCGAATGATTGATCTCCTTCCAACTACTAACCACACTCAAACTTTTTTAAACTTTTTTTGTGAGCCATTAGTAGTAGAGGCTCCACCAATCAACCAACCTTTGCTGGCTATGACCAGACATCCCTTTTTTTAATGGGATTGTCCCCTTTTTTTTTAGACACTGGTCCCCTTGTCCCGACAAAACCTTAACGGGATGTTAATTGTCCCTTTTTTATTAACTCTAGTCCCGTTTTGTTCCTTTTTGGAATTCGTGGGCTGACTTCATTTTTGTATGTTCAAATATTGAAAGGATAATGTCTCTGCTGATGACATGTGATAGCTTGAGATCGAAAACATGCATGCTATGACGATTATCAACCATTATTATTATTATTATTATTACATAACACCTCCAGGGAGTCCAAAGGCTCATCGATGGAGGGCACCTGCTCTACAACTTTCAACTTTCACAGACAATCACAAACATCCATGCCCACCATGGGCATGGATGTTTGTGATTGTGAAAACAGTGGTGGTGGTGGTAATGATCGGCGGTAGATAGCGCTGGTGTAGATGAAGGTAGTTGCGGTTAGTGGAGTGGTGGGGACGGAGAGTTGTAGAGCAGGTGCCCTCCCTCGATGGGTCTTTGGACTCACTGGAGGTGTTATGTAATAATAATAATAATAATAATAATAGTTGATAATCGTCATAGCATGCATGTTTTCGCAAACATCCATGCCCATGGTGGGATTCGAACCCACAGCCTTTTGGCTGGAGAGCAGATACACTAACCACTCAGCCAACAAGGCCAGAAGATAGTGCATTATGATTGCAGTCTCTCTGCGATAAGATTGAAATGCTGCAACCAGTGGCAGCACTGCTGCATCTGGGCAGTAACAAGGTTACTTTGTCTACCATACGATTGTTTTGTGCTTCTTATGCTGGTCTGTTAGTAATTGTGAAAGTTAAAGCAAGTATATATTGTGAGTGGTGATATTTCATCCAGATTTTATCATGCCGTAAAGGAAGTATAGTTTCACTCAAGATTTAAAAGAAGAACATCCCTTCTTGAAAGATGATGAAACAACAAACAAGTTGCAATGTACTGTGTGTGTCATTCAGTTTTTTTTCAATTGAACATGGAGTCCATTCTGATATAAAACAGCATTTGACGAAGCAAAAACATAAATTGGCAGCCGCTCAAGTCAAGATGTTACATCACTTTTCCCGAAAAATTCAAAAGGGAAATTAACTGAAGAAAGTGAGTTAATTTCTCTTGATTTCAGTTAATGTCTTGCAGCTCAAGAAGTTTGTTTGCATTTCATGCAGAAAAACATAACATTTCTTGGAGGTCAATGGACTGTGCCTCTGCAATAGTGAGAAATTTATTTAAAAAGAAATTTACATGTGGGCGAACAAAGTGCCAATTAATTTTAGTGAACTTCCTGGCACCTTACGCAATGCGAGAAATAGCAATTGAGTTGAAACAAGCCAAATATGTGTCAGTTATGGTAGACACATCAAACCACAGTGATTTTGCATTTGGTGCCTGTCCTTGTTAGGTACGTTATTCTGAATAAAGGTATTCAGGTTAAAGTGATAGATTTTCAGAGCATAACAGGAGAAACAGCAGAACTGCTTGCAAATCATATATTGGATATTTTGCAGAACCAGCAGCTGACTGAGAAAAGAACTGCAACACCAGCTTCAGTGGATACAAACGAGGTGGTTCCAACAATGTATTTTCAAGACTCAACATAGGTTTAAAAATGAACATTCATGCTATTGACTGTGCTGCTCATGTTGTTCATAATGGTGTACAGACAAGTGCTGATATTTTGTCTATTGATATCGAAACAATTGTAAATCAGATATTTCAGTATTTCCACATTTACACAGTGAGAGTAGAGGAATTGAATTTCTGCACATTTACAGAAATTGAATACAAGCATGTTCTAGGTAGTGTACAAACAAGATGGTTATCATCACTACCAACTGTGAATAGGATTAATGACGGACTCAAATCTTACTTTTTATCACAAGATAAGTCCCCTACATTGTTGAAATTATTTTTCAGCAAAACCAACATTCAATACTTTGGCTCCATTTCATTCAAAGCCAGCTGAAAATATTCTCAACAACAATAAAGAAAATATAAATGGAAAATATTTCGGGAACTTGAAGTGGTTGAAGAATTGGAATTGCTCAGACAGAAAATTACAAATAGGAAAGCTGAGAACTTTCAGACATTTAAAATGTCATCAATTATTTCAGAGTTCAAAGATTTGGATGAGGTCATCCAAATGGATCACCTGTTTTTAATCAGTGTACTACTCTTCTATTCATTCTCACCCTAAATATATTGGTTTGCCACTGCTGTTAGTATCAAGTAGAGTAATGTGGGCAAATATGAGAATGGGGAACTGGACAATGACACTTATTTGTGCCTATGGTCCCACAGAAGGTTCTACTAAGGTAGAAGTGGAGGAATTTTTTGAGGCTTTAGAAAAAGCAACTGACACAATGAAAAAGGAAAAGTTGGTCCTTGTTGGGGATCTAAATAGCAGAGTAGGAAATGATTGTGAGACATACAAATATATTTTGGGAAAATTTTGAGAAAAGAGCAAAGCTAATAATAATGTCAAATATCTGTTGGATTTCTGCTCAGGACATGGACTGGTTATTACTAACACCATGTTCCAACATAAAAATGTGCACAAATTCACATGGAGAGAAGAGGCTAGGAATAAGAAAAGTCTCATTGACTATGTTATTGTTGATAGTGATGTTTTCTCCCTGGTGCATGACACCAGAGTGTACAGAGGATTTGAAATTGGAAGTGATCACTATTTAGTCTTGAGCAGGATAAAATTGAATTTCATATTTAAAAGAATAGCATGTAAGAAAATTTTAAAGCGAATAAAAGTTGAGCAGCTCTCAGATGTGAACTGTAGACTAAAATACAGAAAGATTATTGAAAAGAAAATGAAAGAGTTTAAGAACAGGAATCAAACCTTGGAGATTCAGTGGCAAACTCTGAAGAAAACATTGATTGATTCTGCCTGAGAGGCATGTGGTGAGGTTGTGTGCAAGGATAAAAAAATCAGAACTCCCTGGTGGACACAGGAAGTTAAAGAGGCAGTGAAGGAAAAGAAGAAAGCATATCAAAAGTTCCTGGCAAATAAGTCAGCTTATACTCTTACAGAATACAGAGACAAATGTAAGAAAGCTAAACAGTGTGTAAAACTAGCTAAACAAAAGTCATGGGAGGACTTTGGCAAGAATATAGAAAATAAATATCAAGAAGGTGGCAAAATATTCTGGAGGTTGTTGAAGAAGCTTAGGAATGGAGGAAAGTGCTGTAAAAGGAGTTAGAGATGATAAAGGTGACATGAAAACGGTAGAAAAAGATAATCCTTGAAGTATGGAGTAATTACTTTGAAAAACTGCTAAATGAAACAAGCAGTGATGACAGCACAGTGATAAAAAAACACTGACCAGGCATGCAGTCAGGAATACATATCCATACTTGAAGTAGAAAAAGCCATCAAAGGCTTGAAATGTGGAAAGGCAGCAGGAGTAGATGATATTCGACCGGAAATGCTGAAGTATGGTGGTATAAAAGTCTTACAATGACTGCACTGCATAGTTCAGAAAGCCTGGACAGAGGAACGAATTCCCGATGATTGGAGTAGAGCTCTCATAGTACCCGTATATAAAAAGGGAAATAAAACTGAATGTGAGAATTACAGAGGTATTTCCCTACTGAGTGTTCCTAGCAAGATCTATGCAAGTATACTTGAGAAACGGTTGAGAAGAATTGTGGAAGAAAAGCTTGGTGAAGAACAAGCTGGATTCAGGCCAAATAGAGGCTGTCAGGATCAGAAACTTCACTTTACGACAAATAGTCGAGAAAGCATGGGAATATAACAAAGATCTGTATTTAAGTTTTGTCGATTTGGAAAAGGCATATGACAAGGTGCCAAGAGAGAAGCTATTCAATACGCTGCAGTTATATGGTGTCAATGGGGCATTATATCAAGCAATACTTAGTTTTTTGAGTTGTAAGTCAGCAGTTAGAATTGAAGGAAGTACAGGAAGATGGTTTAATGTGAAATCTGGTGTGAGACAAGGATGTACATTATCCCCTCTGTTATTCATTATCTATATGGATCACATTATGAAGGAAAGTGGTATTAAACCTGATATCAAAATTGGAGATGTTAATGTCAGCTCTTTGCTTTATGCAGATGATGTTATACTTCTAAATAAATCCGCTACAAGTCTGCAAGATTCTCTGACTAAATTCAATTGCTGTTGTAATAGATATGGTTTGAAGGTCAGCAATAAAAAGACAAAGACAATCAAAATAGGCAGAATCATTGAAAATGTCAACTGTGTTGTGAATGGAGAACCTGTGGAACAAGTAAAACATTTCAGCTACTTAGGCACGATTTTTACTGAAGGTGGTAAATTAAATATAGAAATAGACAACAGAATCAGCAAAGCTGGTATGGTGGGACGTCAATTGAATAAACTCATATGGAATAAGAGAGAAATTAGTCGGAACACTATATTAGCTGTATACAAGACAGTGCTCAAACCAGTTTTAACTTATGGATCTGAGAGCTGGGTCAGAAGTAAAACACTTGACCAAAGACTAGAGACCGCAGATATGAGAGTCCTGAGAAAGATTAGAGGCGTGAACAGATGGCATCAATGGCAATATCATATTAAAAACGAGGATATTAGGAAAGAACTTGACATTGTCAGCATCCAGGAATTCGTTAGCAGAGCTAATTTCAGGTGGTATGGTCACTTAAATAGAATGGGAGAGGAAAGATTAGCAAAACAAGTGTTCTCTGCCAGGTTGGCAGCAAAATGACTCAGAGGAAGACCAAGATATAGGTGGATTGATACGGTACAAAGTGCCTTAGACGATAGAAATATAAGATCTGATAATGTTGGAGTCTTGACAAGTAACAGACTGATTTGGGGGAAAATTGTAGATAGGAAGTTAGTAATGATGTAATTTTTTCATGTAGTACTGTCATATCCTGTACACCCCTTGAGGGTACATGGCAGGAATTTGATGATGATGATGATCTGCCTCAGTCAAGATATGGTCTTTCTTAACTGAGGACAAAAATTACATCTCAGTGCAATATACTATTTGTCCAATATAACTCCAACTCAAGGTTGTGAAGAGGTTAATTATATTTATTTTTATACTTTTCACCTAATTTTTGTTTTTACATAATCTGGAAATCCTTCTCTAGAGACCAAACACAGATTTTTTTTAGACATTTTTGGCCTCTGATAAGCAGAACAGTGGTCTGACACTAGGTAATGAAATTCATGTCCCATGTAAAGACATTCATTAATACCTTTGCCAATCACAGGATTCAAACTCACAGCCTAAATATTGCTAAAAAATTATAGAAATTAAGAATTTTATCTTCCCAGTCTATTTATACCCCATGTGTAAAAGATGTCTGGACACCAGTGCTATTTAGACAGTACTGCATTTATTGTAAAATCAATAAGGAGTTGGCTCACCTTTGGCCAAAATTACATTGTGCACTCTCCTTGGCACACTTTCAATGAGATACTGGTACTAGTCGCAGGTTTATTTTTCCATTCATCCTGCAAAGCTAGATGTGTCATTCTAACCCAAATTTGATGTTCAAGTTCATCCCAAAGTGCCTCTATAGGATTGAGCTCTGGGCTTTGAACTGGCCACTCCAAGTTCTGTTCACCCATATCCTCTAACTGTGTTGAAACGGGGCGTGCTTTATTGCATGGCACATTGTTGTGCTGAAACAAGAATGGCCCTTCTCCATAAAATTGGTAAAATATAGGCAGTGTGGCATTGCTTGAATGTTCTGGTACTTTGTGGCATTCATGTTTCCATCCACAACCAGCAATAGTTCAAGTCTGCACCATGAGAAACATCCCCAGATGATGCCACCATCAAATTTAACAATGGGGATGACACATGCTGGCAGATATGGTTCACCCCCGACATATGCCACACCCAGCAATGACCATCAGATTTAAAAACAGTGTAGCATGATTCGTCACTCCATACTACTCATTTCCACTGGTCTAGGATCTATTGATGATGTTCATTGCACCAAGGAAGTTGCTTACTTACATTCGTATAAATTATTAATGGCTCATATGCAGCAGCTTGGCTATGGAAATTTAACTTGTGCGGTTCCCTTACAAATGGTCTTCATGCATGCACTCACCCCTGTTGACTCCTGTAATTCCTTGGTGATGATTTGTGCAGAGGAATGATGGCAATCACGGACAATGCATTTCAGAGGGCTCTTATCCTTTTCCATCAATTTATGTGGTCTTTCTGAACATTTCTTGGTAGTCATAAGTTCCTCATGTTTTCATTTACTAAGAATATGTTAAACAGTTGACCATGTGTACTGCAATTTCTGCATTTGCATTCATTGACAGTTTTCTGATTTGGCACCCTATAATAACACCTCGTTGGAAGTCAGTCAGCACAACACACTTGGCCATGTCTCATGAGCGGACAATATACAGTACTGTACGATGTCTGAGGAGCTCACTCGCAGTTTTAAAGGAATTCTGACACATGTGATCTATTGCAATGTTTTCCTATCTCTTCTGTCATTCCTAAAAATATTATATCCTTTGCACCCTATTCCAGTTACAACATCCGACTCTGAGAGCCAGGTTTTACTAATGCCAACAATTTTAGGCCACAACATATTCACCAAAGCAACAAACTCAGCCACTTTATTTCTAATGCTATTAGCATTAGAAACATGCTACCTCTTCACTTTTTCTTATACTCCAGTCTACACTTTCTTTAAATACCTGATCCACACACAAAAGGCCACGAGGCCTATAGGACATTATTGGAAGAGAAAAAGAACAAAGGTCTAATCTGTTCACACTTTGTTTGAACAGCTGAAGGTTGTATTCTTTGTGGAAAGCAGCATGTGGAAGACTGTTCCAAAGAACAGAAGTAGATGGAATGAAACAGGAGGCAGTAAGTTGGTTTGGTGAGTTTCAAGATGGACCGTAAAAGGGTGTTGGTTAGCAGTGGCTCTTGTTCTAATGATTTTGGAGGAAAGCAGAGAAACAAGAGTTGCCAATTCAACAGAGCACTGTCCATGAAAGTATCTGTAGAAGAGACACACAAGACAGAAACTGAATGTCTGAGAAGAATTGAAGTTGATATGTAAGAGAGGGGGGGGATCATTAATTAGCCAGATTGCCCACTTCTGGATAGAATAAATTAATCTTAGAGAGGATTTTGATGTACGCCAACACTATCTACTGCCCACCACCACTAGTTTTTTCTCAGACAATCACAAACATTCATACCAACAGCAGGATTCAAACCCGCAGCCTTTTGGCTGTTAGAGCGGATATGCTAACCACTCAGTGAACCAGGTCATACATCAATAAACTGCACACCATTCCTCCTGCTCAATCTTCTCATTGACTCATAAGCAATCATAGCCCTTCTTCTCAAGTCTCTCCTATCATAATGAGCCAGCAGACTCACAATTTTTATTTCCTTACTCTTCATTTTTGCTTCTTTCAAACAACTCTTTCATTGTATATTTCTCCCCTTTCAAATCATTTGTTCCTGGCATAGCAATAATCTCTTTCACTTCTCCCGTCTGCCAACTAACAGCTTTGCTAAAAATCCTTGATTTTCATACCTGGGGGAACATACTTTCAATTCATTTGTTCCTGGCATAACAATGATCTCTTTCACTTCTTCCTTCTGCAAACTAACAGCTTTACTAAAATTCTTGATTTTTGTACCTGGTGAAACATGCTTTCGTCACTTGCTCATTAAGTATACCTGTTATCATTGAATCTTACTATAACACTATCTCCTATTTCCAGTTTCTTGCATTTCATACTTTCCAAATTCACTTTGTCTTTCATTCTCCCACCTGCTGTACCACACAACAATCATTTCTCTAGTCACTCCACACACACACACACACACACACACACACACACACACACACACACACACACACACACACACACACACACACACACACACAATGTGTGTGTGTATTCCATTTACATGTTCTGTGGGTCTGTTTATTTTAATTTAGTTTTTATTTTTTTATAATTCTGTTTGGTTTAATTTTCATTTTTTAAAATCTGATTTTACTTTTAATATATTCCCGCATCTGCAGTGCAATCATATAATGTATGTTTTTGCACTTCTTTTATTTATTTCATTTTTCCCCTTTTATTCTTTGTTTATTTATTATGTTAATACCCATACTTCAGTTCCATACAATAAAGCTGACAATGCTAAAAGATTATACATTTTAAATGTGTTTTTTATTATACTCGCCTCAGATCAATAGTTCTGTTTGCTACTGCTATAACTTAAAAAAATAAATAAATTATACACATTGTAATATATTTTTTGCCTTCACGATAGTTTGCATGATTATTGTTATTATTATTACACATTTAAAATTAATTAATTATTATTATTATTTAGGCCTCCAAGGAGTCAAAAGACTTATTACGGGAGGTCCTTCCTAGTAAACACAGTCTATCAAGACTTGTCGCGGAGGTCCCTTCCAGGAAACACAAAGTCTATCATACCACTCCTTAAACTCATTGACCATTCTCGCTCTTACCACTCTATCGAGCAATGCATTCCATGGCTCAACCACCCTCCATGCAAAGAAACTACTCCTCACCCTCTTGTTCACAGTTTCCTTCCGTAACTTCCAGAGATAGCCCCTTGTCATCACTCCTTCTCACTGTTCAGCCAAGTGAAAGAATTCCCCAGTGTCAACCCTGTAACCACCTCTCAATTTAAAAGTCTTGATCATATCACCTCTCCTTCTTCTATGCACCAAACTCTGCAGTCCACATTCCTTCAGCCGATCCTAATAATTAACATTGTACAGTCCTGAAACCATCTTTGTTATCCATCTTTGTACCCTTTCCACAGCTAATTTATCCCTTTCAAATCCTGAGAACCAAATCTGAGAACAATAGTCTAAGTGTGGTCTCATCAGGGTCTTATACAACGGAATAACTCTTTTATCTCTGCAGGTCAGCGTCCTTCTCGTTATTGCAGCAATCCTCTGTGTTACCATCATGTTGGAGGCTTAATGGATTGTATACAGCACTCAGAAAGGATTAAAACAAAATTAATTCTTCCTATATTTCGTCTCATTCAATGAGACATCTTCAGGGATTACAAAAAAACTAATGTAACATATATAAAAATAACAAACAATACTAAGCCCAACCATGTGGGCGACACGGTGGAGCGCCCTCTAAGGGTGGTTGTAGGTGGCTGGAATGTAAAGTGGGACCTCTGGTGATAAGCGTTTCCCAAATCTTAGGAAGCTTAATGCAACCATATTTGTTAAGATTTGGTTGATTCCTGAGTTTTTTTCCATGCGATCCTGTGGGCTGTATCCAAGAAATGGTCAGCCAGGCCTGACTGACCATAGTCGTGGTTGTAAATGTATGACTTAAGTTCCTCCAGGCAGATAGTAGCTGATCTGCCTGTCTGTCCAAAGTACGTCAGTATATAGGAACTGTATACTGATGTATACAGTCAGCATACTTTATAGACTCCAGGCACTGAGAGAGGAGGGAGCTGATCTTTTGTAGAGCAGATAAGGGTAGCAAGTTTGCGGTGGGGCTTAAATGCTGTGTGTAGGTTGTACTTTTTTAAAATCTTGGCTATTTTTTCGGATGTGCCATGGATGTAGGGTATGGTGACGGCATTTCTAAACTCTTTCTGAAGACTGGGGAATGGGGGAGGACTTGATTATTTTTTTAATACTGTGATCGCTGTAGCCATTGGAGAGGAAAGTGTTGTGTATGTGGTCAAGCTCAGTTGTAAGGACAGTTCCACTAGAACAAAGATTGTGGGCTCTCTTGGTAAGAGGTTTAATAATGCCATATTGTTGAGCAGGGTGGTGGGATAGTTTGTGAATGTAAAGATTGGTGGTGGGAGAGCTTGTGAATGTATCTGCCTGTGTGTGTGGGTTTTCTATATACAGTGAAGGAAGGTGTACTGTTGGGTAGTAGTGTGTCTAGGAAGGGTAAACAATTGTTCTTTTCCTTTTCCATCGTAAACTGGATTCTTGGATGTAATCTGTTGAAGTGACCGAGGAAAGTCTAATGTATCTGGGTCCTGAGGCCAAATAGAGAACACATCATCTACATATCTTAGCCAGATAGATGGTTTGAGAGGGGCTGGATCTATGGCTCGTTTTTCAAAATCTGTTTTTTCACACAAAAGAATAGCAGACCATTCTTTTTACCACAAAAATTCAAGATGCCAAGAAATTATATTCTTCGTTTCATCCTTTATCCAGGAGTAAGCAAACAAAGTGCATGAAGTAACTTCATGACAGGGCAACTTGTATATAGAGGCTAATGACTTCACATCAAAGTAGATGGCGTAGATCACGCATATGATGCAAAAATAAAGATACAAATTAACTTCAAATATCTGATTTACTATACTAAGTTCCAGCATCCATTTTGGACGTTGGAGAAGTTGACTTGACTGGGCAAGTGGATAGAATATCAGCCCTTTGCAGGGTGCGAGTTCAATTCTCACTATTGTGCAATTGTTTATGAATGTTTTTATAGGCTTACAGATGATTCATTGCCTGGCAACGAATTAAATACATTCAGGGCCACCTTGAAGCAGCCTGAGAGTTTCATGTGTGGTCTCCAAAACATTGTTTTCGGATACCTAACCCTTAGCCACTAATAAAATTCACATATATATAAAAAAAACAATAAAAAAAAAACATTAAAATGTCATGTGCAAACAAAAATTGCATAAAGGTAAGACATATATATATGTCTCTATGAGATGTTGGTTTGAATGAGTTATTGGAATAGCAAGTGGCAGCTTTTCGCTGTATCATAGCAGTGTCTGATATGGCTGCTACTCAATATACTTGAGAGAGCAGGTTTCAAACTTGCATTTGTGATCTTTAGGTGGTAGATAAATTTCTTCCAGTGTGAGACTGCTTCCCCACTTATTGGAAGCATGATGTGGCTTGAAAAAAAGTTGCAGATTTGGTTTAGATCTGGAGCAAGGCCTCATTACTATGTAAAAATTAAATATACAAAAAAGAAATTTAAAACAAATTCTTAACCATCCACAGTACTAAAGTACTATATAGCTTTACAACCTTTTCCAGATGGGCGACAAAAAAAGTTATAGAATTCTATGGCTATCCTGCCTATTTTTCTTTTTAATCATTTAAAGAATTTATTTGGCCTCCAGAATGCATCTTTGTAATTATGAATACAAACAGTACAGTATAATCTTTAAAGGTACCTGTGGTATGACTATAAACAACCACTTACACAATAACCACAGTAATTAACTTTAATGAAATGAAAGTACAGATATTTCATACTGAAAATAATAGTACGTCAGAAGAAGTATCACCTTATTCCCACGTATTTTCCTATCAACAGAAATTTCTCATCTGTCATCTCTATCATTAGTGGTATTTACTAGATGCCCTGTGAATGTAATCTGACATACTTTGGGCAGACAGGCTGTTCTGTGGAAAAAAGAATTAATGAGCATCAATATTATATTGAATACATGAAAACTCAAAAGTCTGGTCTGGCACAATATAGTACTGACACTAAACACAGTATCCAGTGGGATGAAGCTCATCTTCTCGACAGAAGCAGTTTTAAATACGAACACCTTTTCAAAGAAAGTTGTAAAGCCCTTTTACATCGGCCAAATCTGAATCAGAACAATTCTCTCTCTTTTTCTCTCCCCCTCAAAAGTTTGGGAGATTCTAATTTTATGTAACCATCAAAAACAGTTTTATTACTTATTAATATATTAATTTTTAGCACATGGCAACCATTTTTAATTGGTAAACCGATTATTGTATGTACTTTGTATTCCTGTTTCTTTGATTAGCTTGTTTTTATGCACTGATGATGTACTGTTATTTTCAGTATAAAATATCTGTACTTTCATTTCGTTAAAGTTAATTACTGTGTAATTATTTTTGACTACACTCACTTGCTCTTGAAGAACAACATACAGTACACGGTATGTTGTTCTTCAAGAGTGAGCAAGTGTAGTCAAAATATGTTTAAAAAATTAGAGTGGTATTAAAATAGTGAGTAGTCTGTAGAATGCTCTCTATCGACTGAGGGTTGCAAAAGTTGGTTTATAGCTGGAAAAGAGAGGATATAATATAAATTTAATATCCGAGAGCGTCTGAAAGTTCTCAGCCTCGATCATAGATAGCAACCTATCGGCAAGATTTTTTTTTTTCTCCGTTAGTATATCTGTCATAATCATTCATGTGAAATTGCAAGTCATTCTATCAAGTAATTTGTTTTATACAGCTGTCTGAAGCAAAAGTGTTGTCTGTGTACCTTGAAATGGATAAAATTGAGTATCGTGCGGTTATAAAATTCTTTGTAAAAGAAGGTTTAACGCCAAATGAAATTCGGGGTTCATAAAAATTTTATGGCCACTCTTCTCCTTCATTTTCAACCATTAAGAAATGGGCTGCTGAGTTTAAATGTGGATGTATAAGCCTTGAAGATGATCCACGTGAAGGATGTCCAAAAAGTGTAACAACACCAGAAATCATTAATCAAGTGCACAATATGGTATTGGATGACCGGCGAGTCAAAGTGCATGAAATTGCTGAGACTATAGGCATTTCAAAATAACATGTACGATATATTTTGCATGAAGAATTGTAAATGAAAAAGCTTTCTGAAAGATGGGTGCTGCACTTGCTCACAGCAGATCAAAAATGCTGTCGCATGAAAATCTCTGAACAGTGCTTGGAGCGTTTTAACAAGAAGAAAACTGATTTTGCGAAATTATTAAAGTAACAAAAAAGTAAAAAAAAATTTTGAGAAATTATTTGTGAAATTATTAAAGTAACATAACATATTTATTACTATGGATGAGACTTGGATTCACCATTACACACCAGAATCCAAACAGCAGTGAAAACAGTGGACAGAAGCCAGTTGTTCAGTCCTAAAGAAGACAAAGTCCGTTTTATCAAAAGGAAAGGTCATGGCATTGGTGTTTTGGGATGCCAAAGGCATTTTGCTTATTAATTATCTTGAAATGGGTAAAACAATAACCAGGAAATATTATCCCAATCTTTTAACCAGACTAGATGAAAAAAATTCATAAGAAAAGACCTGGTTTGCAGAAGAAAAAAATCATCTTCCATTAGAGCAATGCACCTGCCCATAAAGTTGTTTTGGCAATGGGAAAATTAAGGGATCTGTACTATTAATTGTTGGAACATCCACCCTATTCTCCAGATTTGGCTCCCTCTGATTTCTATCTCTTCCCAGAACTTTTCAGACCACCCTCGTATTTAAAGGGTATTAGAGGATGATGTAGAGGAAATATTTCAACACTTGCCTCAGGGTAGCCAGAACAAGGGGTCATCCCTGGAAATAGAGTAATAATGTGGTTACGAAGGGTGTGTGTGGAGACTAGATTTCTTGTGATGAATGACTGGAATGGATTGACAGAGTCTGATGTGTGTGCTTTGCCATTAAGTAAGTTCAAGGAGAGAGGGTAGATCGTATTGTGTGGATAGGTGCAACCTACCAGGATGGGTTTTTGGACTCCATGGAGGTACCTGTGCAATAATAATAATTACATAATCCAGAACATGGAACTCTTTTAAAGTCCCTTCAGACTCCAAAAATCAGTGTTTGTGGTCTCGTACTTGGTGATGAAAATCTTCTACCACCTGTCATAAGGATTCCTGCCCACAGCTTGTTAGTTGGGGTGGCTAGTAGCACCCTAGGTGAGGATTTAACTTTGCTGTCATTATTTTTGGCATTCAGAACTCTAAATATCAAGAATCAAAATTTTAAAAACAAAATTTTATTTTTTAATAATACTGCAAATTATAAAGTAACATACTCATCATCAAATTCCTCAAGGGGCATACAGGATATGAAAAAAAACTACATGAAAAAAATTACATCATTACTATCTTCCTATCTACAATTTTCCTCCAAATCAGTCTGTTACTTGTCAAGACTCCAACATTTCCAGATCTTATATTTCTATCATCTAAGGCACTTTGTACTGTATCAATCTACCTATATCTTGGTCTTCCTCTGGGTCGTTTTGCTGCCAACCTGGCAGAGAACACTTGTTTTGCTAATCTTTCTTCGCCCATTCTGTTTAAGTGACCAAACCACCTGAGATTAGCTCTGCTAATGCATTCCTGGATGCTGACAATGTCAAGTTCTTTCCTAATATCCTCGTTTTTAATATGATATTGCCATTGATACCATCTGTTCACACCTCTAATCTTTCTCAGGACTCTCATATCTGTGGTCTCTAGTCTTTGGTCAAGTGTTTTATTTCTGACCCAGCTCTCAGATCCATAAGTTAAAACTGGTTTGAACACTGTCTTGTATACAGCTAATTTAGTGTTTCAACTAATTTCTCTTTTATTCCATATGAATTTATTCAATTGACGTCCCACCATACCAGCTTTGCTGATTCTGTTGTCTATTTCTATATTTAATTTACCACCTTCAGTAAAAATCGTGCCTAAGTAGCTGAAATGTTTTACTTGTTCCACAGGTTCTCCATTCACAACACAGTTGATATTTTCAATGATTCTGCCTATTTTGATTGTCTTTGTCTTTTTATTGCTGACCTTCAAACCATATCTATTACAACAGCAATTGAATTTAGTCAGAGAATCTTGCAGACTTGTAGCGGATTTATTTAGAAGTATAACATCATCTGCATAAAGCAAAGAGCTGACATTAACATCTCCAATTTTGATATCAGGTTTAATACCACTTTCCTTCATAATGTGATCCATATAGATAATGAATAACAGAGGGGATAATGTACATCCTTGTCTCACACCAGATTTCACATTAAACCATCTTCCTGTACTTCCTTCAATTCTAACTGCTGACTTACAACTCAAAAGACTAAGTATTGCTTGATATAATGCCCCATTGACACCATATAACTGCAGCGTATTGAATAGCTTCTCTCTTGGCACCTTGTCATATGCCTTTTCCAAATCGACAAAACTTAAATACAGATCTTTGTTATACTCCCATTCTTTCTTGACTATTTGTCGTAAAGTGAAGATCTGATCCAGACAGCCTCTATTCGGCCGGAATCCAGCTTGTTCTTCACCAAGCTTTTCTTCCGCAATTCTTCTCAACCGTTTCTTAAGTATACTTGCATAGATCTTGCCAGGAACACTCAGTAGGGAAATACCTCTGTAATTCTCACATTCAGTTTTATTTCCCTTTTTATATATGGGTACTATGAGAGCTCTACTCCAATCATTGGGAATTCGTCCCTCTGTCCAGGCTTTCTGAACTATGCAGTGCAGCCACTGTAAGACTCTTATACCACCATACTTCAGCATTTCTGGTCAAATATCATCTACTCCTGCTGCCTTTCCACATTTCAAGCCTTTGATGGCTTTTTCTACTTCAAGTATGGATATGTATTCCTGACTGCATGCCTGGTCAGTGTTTTTTATCACTGTGCTGTCATCACTGCTTGTTTCATTTAGCAGTTTTTCATAGTAATTACTCCATACTTCAAGGATATCTTTTTCTACCGTTTTCATGTCACCTTTATCATCTCGAACTCCTTTTACAGCACTCTTTCCTCCATTCCTAAGCTTCTGCAGCAACCTCCAGAATATTTTGCCATCTTCTTGATATTTATTTTCTATATTCTTGTCAAAGTCCTCCCATGACTTTTGTTTAGCCAGTTTTACACAGTGTTTAGCATTCTTGCATTTGTCTCTGTATTCTCTAAGATCAAAAGCTGACTTATTTACCAGGAACTTTTGATATGCTATCTTCTTTTCCTTCACTGCCTCTTTAACTTTCTGTGTCCACCATGGAGTTCTAATTTTTCTATCCTTGCAGACAACTTCACCATATGCCTCTCTAGCTGAATCAATCAGGGCTTTCTTCAAGGTTTGCCACTGAATCTCCAAGGTTTGATTCCTGTTCTCAAACTCTTTCATTTTTTCTTCAATAATCTTTGTGTATTTTAGTGTACAGTTCACATCTGCAAGCTGCTCAACTTTTATTCGCTTTAAAACTTTCGTACATGTTATTCTTTTCAATATGAAATTCAATTTTATCCTGCTCAAGACTAAATAGTGATCACTTCGAAGTTCAAATCCTCTGTACACTCTGGGGTCCTGCACCAAGGATAAACATCACTATCAACAATAACATAGTCAGTTAATACTTTTCTTATTCCTTGCCTCTTCTCTCCATGTGAATTTGTGCACATTTTTATGTTGGAACATGGTGTTAATAATAACCAGTCCATGTCCTGAGCAGAAATCCAACAGATATTTGCCATTATTATTAGCTTTGCTCTTTTCTCCAAATTTTCCCAAAATATTTTTGTATGTCTCACAATCATTTCCTACTCTGCTATTTAGATCCTCAACAATTACAAACTTTTCCTTTTTCATTGTGTCAGTTGCTTTTTCTAAAGCCTCAAAAAATTCCTCCGCTTTTACCTTAGTAGAACCTTCTGTGGGACCATAGGCACAAATAAGTCTCATTGTCCAGTTCCCCATTCTCATATTTTCCCAGATTACTCTACTTGAGACTGACTGCCATTCAACAAGATTAGCCTCGTATTTTGTGTTGAATACTATGGCTACTCCTTCTTTTCCTTGATTGTCATTGCCTGAATATAACATTTTGTATTTATTGCTCAGAAAGATCTCACCAGTTTTTGTCTTTTTTGTTTCAGTCACTCCTATTATGTCGATCTGGTACTTATCTAATTCCTCAGCTAGCTCCATTTCTTTGGCATTCAGGCTTCTTATGTTGATAGTACCAATCTTTAACCCTGGTGATGTTGAGTTGGGGTTTGTTTTCAGATTTGTTCCAGTAGCTGACTTTTCGCTGTTCGCCCTGGTGAAAACAACAAGGGCCTTGTTTATCCGGGCGATGCCCCAGTCGTCATGAAATTTTTTCATGTTGTACCATCATTTTTTTATTTTGATTTAATCAATAAGAATACAATTTGTTTGGCTAAATCCCAAATTGCCAGCCCATCCTCGTTCGTTCAGTATCCAAGTAGATACCCAAATTAAGTCAGAAGCCCTGGTCGGTTCTCCGCATTCCTTTAAAGGCTATGTGGAGGTCTCCTCTAAGTTATACAGCTTTGACCCTTAAGCACCCCTAAAGTAACATAAGTGTCCTTGAAATAAGTTAAGTTAATAAAAATGCAAATTTTCTCCATTCACTTTTGTCTGTATGCTCTGTTAAAACCCCTAAATTTTTGTGGAATTCTATGGTTCCATGGAACACAGTTTAAGAAACACTGGTTTAAAGCAAATTAATATCAACAGGCATGTTTCTTGCAGTCTGTACATTTTTGTGTCAACGCTATCATTGGAGAGGTCTTTAATATTCCATAATTAATGATTTCTGAATGTCGTAAAGGATCATTCCCTAGTTTCTATTTAGTGTGCCTTTTGAGTGAATCACCTCAGAGGACTCCTTGAACAACCTGTCGAAGGAATTCTTTTCTAAGTAAGGCATGGAGTATGCCTTACCTAGAACAGAAAATTACTTCGAGTCTGTTTTTTTCTTTCCTTTACACACATACATATATATTTGCAAAATAGAGCTCAAGCAATGAGAAGCAGCTTAGGTCTAACTGATGCAGCATGTAGATGAGAGACAAACTGAATTCTCAATGAGAGATGAAAAGTATTATCAGGCTGAAATGGTTCTTTGTAAATGTGCTCTGTAGCCTCTCAGAAAACAACTGAAGGTGATCCCCTGAACAAACCCTTATCTCTAATTAGAGTGAGAGATGTTTCAGCACATATGAGCAATATAAATAAAAAAAAGAGGAAATATCTATTTCTTATCCAGCATATGAACAAAGAAATAAATATCTTTGAAGCTCTATTCATTAATCAAGTGTAATCCATGATTACACTTGGTTTTGTAATTGAGGATTGTAATTGATTCAGGATCCAATCTACCCATAATAAGCTGACCTGCAGAGATAAGAGGGTTATCATTCCGTTGTATAAGTCTCTGATCAGACCACACTTGGACTATTGTTCTCAGATTTGGTCCCCAGGATTTGAAGGGGATAAATTAACTGTGGAAAGGATACAAAGACGGATGACAAAGATGGTTTCAGGACTGTACAAGGATAGTTATGAGGATCGGCTGAGAGAATGTGGACTGCAGAGTTTGGTGGATAGAAGAAGGAGAGGTGATATGATTGAGACTTTTAAACTGTTGAGAGGTGGTTACAGGGTTGACACCGGGGAGTTCTTTTGCTTGGTTGAACAGCGAGAAGGAGTGATGACAAGAGGCCATCCTTGGAAGTTACGAAAGGAAACTGTGAGCAAGAGGGTAAGGAGTGGTTTCTTTGCATGGAGGGTGATTGAACCATGGAATGCATTGCCTGATGGAGTGGTGAGAGCGAGAACTTTCAATGAGTTTAAAGAGTGGTATGATAGACTTTGTGTTTCTTAGGGGGAACCTCCCCTCGATGAGTCTTGACAGACTTTATGTCTTAGGAAGGACCTCCCACGATGAGTCTTTTGACTCCATGGAGGCCTGAATAATAATAATAATAATAATAATCTATATGGAAGAGCATAACACTACATGACTACAGTCAGATCTATCAGACCATGATTTGAACAACACCCACAGTATTAAACATGAGTTTTAATCAACTTAATTTTAAATAAGTACGATTCTGATAAACTCCCTGAAATATGGAAAACAGTAATTCTTAGGCATACTGAGTTAAATCAATAAATACAGTACAGAACTGTAAATGTATTTTCTCTTCCTTATGACAGATATTCTTGATAACATTTTCTTTGCTCTAGCTTACTTTATTGTAAGAATACAGTATATAATATAATACATATAACATACAAAACATATGTTAATTGACTGTTTATATTATTGATAAGGCTTCCGGTCAACAGATTTTTGACTTTTTTTGGGGGGGGGGAATAAACCCGCACGTTCTAAGGTTAACTAATTTTTTGGCATCTTTAATTTATACCCAGATTGGTCTCCACCTTTGAAGAAGGTGGAGACCAGTCTGGGTATAAATCTGCATTAATTAAACCTTGGTATCTCTTTTGGATCTGGCTCCAAGTGATGAGATTTACACAGTAGTATATATATATAGCAATGTTTTTGGAAAATTTGGAGAAAAGAGAAAATCTAATAATTTAGATTTTCTAAATTATTAGATTTTTATTAGATTTAAAAATCTAATAAAAATTAACAGTCTATAATCATCACTAACACCATGCTCCAACATAAAGATGTGCACAAATTCACATGGATGGAAGATGTAAGAACTAAGGAAAGCCTTACTGATTGTTATTGTTGATAATGGTATAATCAGACTGATTCAGGATACACATGGATAGAGAGGATTTGAAATAAAGAAGTGATCAGCTGATTTTGAGCAGGATAAAAGTTAATATACATATTGAAATTGAAAAGAAAAATGAACAAGAAAGTTTTAAACCCTAACTTCATGGTGAATAAAAAAAAAAGCATACCAAATGTACAGGGTGATCAAAATTAAAGTATCCCTATTTAAGACATTGTGGAATGCAATCCAGTAATCCAAATGCTGCAAAACGTTGCTGGAATAATTCTGCATGATGCACAATGAATATTGTGCATCATGCAGAAGTCTGGTAAAAAAAAAAAAAAAAGTTCCAAAATTCAACCCCTAGGGGTATTGTAAACACCAAATGTATGCAATTTTTGCATATCACGGAACTCATCATGTGCCAGGAGGGTTTAAAAGATGGCCACATGATTTTTTCCCATTAATTTTGTTTGTCAGTACCATCCACAATGATGGCACTAACCTTGCACCAACATTCTTTGCTCATGAAGCTGTACTTTCTAAACAATTGCAGTGCTGTTGCTGCACTGCGAATTTCACTGCATGAACAAATGTTGACGAGGTTTACCATCTCCATGTCATTGATTAGTCATTTTGACAAAATGGGATCATTGGGAGTTAGACCTGCCAGAGGTTGCAAATCAATCAATTCACAACAGTATTGGTTCTTACAGTGCATGCTCGATCAAGATACATGGCTGTGCTTTACACAACCGTCTGGAAAATTCTATGGAAGATTATTCATTTCTACCCATTCAAGATAACCCTGCCACAGAAGTAGTGCTCACAGGACTTTGAAAGTTGACTGACTTTCGATTTAACATTCTTTATCTTTAATATATTTTTATATTTATCTTTAACATTCCTTGCTTGAGTGGAATTGGATGCTGCATAACCGTGGCTGATTTTGAGGAGATGAGGTTCACTTTCACCTGAACAGATCTGTGAATACCCACAAATGCCAGGTATGGGCTAGTCAAAACCCACATGCCATCCACAAATTCCTTTGCATTCATTCAAAGTTACTGTCTGGTATGGGTTTATAGCTTTGTTTATTATTGGACTATTCCTCTTTGAGCACATTTGCCAGTCAGGTCAAAAAAAGTGACCAGCTTCAGTTACTGCTGAGAAGTATCACAATATGATAAATAATTTTGTTGTGCCACAGCTACACCTGTGCTCGGATTGTCATTTTTCATGCAGGATGGAACATCTCCGCAGGTCAGTTAGTCGGTACAGGAGATCCTTTGAGTACATTTCACATACAGGGTGACTAGCAGTGAGTTTTTCACTGCATGGATGCCTCATTCACCTGATCTGATCCTGCCATAACTTTGGCTCTGTGTGTGTGTGTGTGGGGGGGGTATTGTTTTTGAGGTTTAGGGATCATCCTGATAACTTGCAGCACTGAAAGACAGAATAATGCAGCATGTGCACAACATCTGTCCCAACCAGCTGCATTCTGCAATAGAACACACTGTGCAAAGGATGCAGTTTGTGACATGCTAGGAAGGGCAACACACTGAATAGAGAGAATTTGAAATAAAGAAGTGATCAGCTGATTTTGAGGAGGATAAAAGTGAATATATATATATATATATATATATATATATATATATATCGAAGAGAAAAATATGCAATAAAGTTTTTAATCTTAACTTCATAGCGAATAAAAAAAAAAAAAATCAAATGTATATTAAGGCTTAGACACTAGTTTGAACTCACAAGTAGGTTTAATGGAAAGAAAGAGCACAATGATAATTAAATACATGTATAATAGTTACTTCCTTCCCCTCTTTTCCAGGTGTGTAAAAGGTTCTTTTTCCTACAGCCTGCTGACCATACCTTGGATACCTTGCACAGAATCAAATGCAAAACTCTACTATGCTTTTTTTTTTTTACAACAAAACCACAAACGTGAAAGATTGCCTCAGAATTAAAAATCAGCCTAATCTAAATAAATATGGCTGTGTTAAGTATCCCAAGATTTTGGAAACTTTAATTCTTAGAATTACAGGTGCCTTCCATAGATGCTACCTGCCATCATCCACGGAGATGATGATAGGTAGCATCTCATTACTACTAACCTACATTTTCCACTTATTGCATGTTATCACAATCATCAAATTCCTAACATGTACCTTCAAGGGATAGTACTACATGAAAAACTTGCATCATTATTAACTTCCTATCTACAATTTTCCTCAAAATCAGTCTGTTACCTGTCAAGACTCCAACTTTATAATTATTATTATTATTATTATGTGACACCTCCAGGGAGTCCAACTCATCAAGGGAGAGTGTACCAACAGCATCGAACGATTGTCTCTTCCAACTACAACCATGCTCAAACTTGCTTAACTTTTTGCGAGCCATTACTAGCAGAGGCTCTACCAATTGACCAACCTTGCTAAGATCTTATATTTCTCTCTTCTAAGGCACTATTTACTATATCAATCCAATTATATCTTGGCTTCCTTTGGGTCTTTTTAATGAAGAGAACACTTGTTTTACTAATCTTTCCTCTCCCATTCTGTTTAAGTGACCATATCACTTGAGATTAGCTCGGCTAACACATTCCTGGATGCTAACAAAGTCAAGTTCTTTCCTAATATCCTTGTTTTTAATATGATATTGAAATTTATGCCATCTGTTCACCCCCCCCCCCCCGAACTTTCTCAGGACTCTCATATCTGAGGTCTCCAGTCTTTGGTCAAGTGTTTAATTTTTATAATAAATTTAGTTTAATCCTTTATCCAAGAGTGTAAGCAAATAAAGTTTGCATCTGAAGTATATTCATGGCTGAGGCAACACGTGGTAAAGGTTGACTAAGCTCTCATTACTTGTCTTAGTATCTCCCATAATGCAAAGCACATCTCCTTACGGCCATGTATAATACTATGCATTAAGGGAAGGGCCACTAAAGGAGGAGGTTTCAGGGCAGTTCATCCAATTATTTTCGTCCCATCTTATTCGTCCAATGCTATTTGTCCAATTGAAAATAATTGCACGAAATGCCCTAAAAGGACCTGGCCTTGAGGTTATTCGCCAATCCTATTTCAATTTGAAAATAATCGGACGAAATGCCCTGAAAGCACCTGGATTTGAGGTTATTCCTATTTCGATTTCAAAATAATTGGACGAAATGCCCTGAACGCATCTGGGTTTGAGGTTATTTGTCCAATTCTTCATATTAGTCCAAGGAGTTATAAGTAATCATTAATAATAGTCAATTGACGCTAACTTTTTTTTGTAATTTATCCTTAAAATTTGGCAGTGCTGAATATGGCAGAAATTGTGATGAATGACAGGGGTAAACCAATGCTTTATCTATAAAATTATTGTTATCATTTTCACTCTTATAACAAGAATAAGACTAGACGGTATTGGCGATGCGAGGTTCGTGACAGTTGCAATGCTAGGTGCATCACAACTGCCAGTTTAGACGACATCGTGGTGTACAAAAAAGGCAAGGACGATCACCAATATGAATCAGGCGTGGACAGAGGGGTTAGGAAAGGTTAAAATAATCTAAAGAGAAGGGCACAAGATAATATGAATGGTCCACCCTCACACGTTATGCATATGGTTATAGGACAAGTTCAGCAAAATGAAGTATTACTTATGTTGCCGGAAAGGAATAGTTTACGGCGGCAAGTCAATAGATGGCAGAACACCGCGAGGCCTCGTACTCCCACAAGTTTGGTTGGCATTGAGATACCGGAAGAATGTCAACTAACGCTAAATCATGACGGATTTCTTTTTTATGATTCTGGTGTACAGGACGAGGATTGTCTTCTTCTTTCTGCCACAACAGAGAACCTAAGATTACTTGGAGCAAGTGACATTTTCTTTCTTGGCACATTTAAAACTGCGCCCTCACAATTTGCTCAGTTGTTTACTATGCATGGAATATTTCGAGAGCATGTCATGCTTTGCTCAGTTGTTTACTATGCATGGAATACTTCGAGAGCTCGTCATGCCTCTGGTGTACGCTCTAACTCCCCTGCAAAAACAGACTACATATCGGTCAATATACTAGAATGTTGTCAACACCGCAAAACAAGCAGGAATTATTGTGAATCCACATATTATGATGGATTTCAAGCTGGCGAATATGAATGCTGCACAGGATATATAAAGTGTTGTCTATTTCACTTTTCTCAGGCCCTTTGGCGACATATGGTGGCTTTGGGTCTGTCACTGCAGTATAAAGTTGCAGGAAGTCCTATACATGAAGAAGCATCAATGCTGTTCGGCTTCCCATTTGTGCCGATCTACCTCGAGTACATATTTGACTACATTGCAGAGAATGTTTCAGAAGACTTGGAAGGAATTATAGAGTATGTTGAACGTGTTTACATTAGGGGGAAGGAGGAAAACCCTCGCTTTCCATCCGAGGTATGGAATGTCCATGATCTGGTCATCAGTGGGACACAGAGAACCAACAATTCTGTAGAAGGTTGGCATAAAAAATTCCAAAAGTTGATGATGGTTTACCATCCATCACTTTGGAGATTCATCGATTCCCTGAAGGAGGAACAGAGGCAGAACAAACAAGATATAACACGCCTTCTTGGAGGTCAAAGAAACATCAGAGTTCCTGTGAATAGTCTGCACCTACGTAATCAAAAACGCATTTTCTCCCTAGTACAGCAATATCCTCAGTACAAAGCTGAAAACAGACTCAACATGCACCTGCGGTCAATCTTTTGAAGGTGAACCCAGCCGAGGAAGACTAAATTCTCCAAACACCACAGATTTCAAAATCCATTATCTCGTTTTCACATACTGTTTCACATCAATTTCTGAATTAATTCTGTTGTTTCCTTATTTGATTTGTTATAATTAAATGCTCATATACATATCTTGTAGAAATTAAAACAAGTGGCTCAGAATTACTCCAGCGTTTTCACTCAGAAAAAATCTAGGTTGCACATAGTGCTATATTAGACAGTGATATATAGGACAAAATGTCGAATGAGACAAATTGAGATTGGATGAAATGTCCGACCAGACAAATTGAGATTGGACAAAATGTCCGACCAGACAAACTTAGAAAAGAACAAAAAATCTTGAACCATCTGCTTTCAAACCAAGGAGGAAGCTCAGTCCACCTTTACCACGTGTTGCCTCAGTCCTGAAGATACTTCAGGCACAAACTTTGTTTGCTTACACTTGGATAAAGGATTAAATTAAATTTGTTATAGTCTAACCAAGTGGGAAAAAACTTCCAACACTTTCTCTAATCCAGAGTAATTTAATAATAAGGTGAGACACCTTTTGACAACTCATATAGGTAAATATCACTTCTCCATTACTTCCACCTTAGTATCACCACCTCTGGGTCTGGCTCCCACTGACGAGACCTCAATAAATGTCGTAACCAGTCTGGGTAGTGGCCCTTCCATTAATGCATAGCAATATACATGTCCGCAAGGAAATGTGCTTTGCATTATCGGAGATACTTAGACAAGTAATGAGAACATAGTCCACCTTTAACGCATGTTGCCTCAGTCCTGAAGATACGTCAGATGCAAACTTTGTTTGCTTACATTTGGATAAAGGATTAAACTAAATTTATTATAGACTAACCAAGTGGGAAAAAACTTCCAACGTTTAATTTTAACCCAGCTCTCAGATCCATAAGTTAAAATTGGTTTGAACACCGTCTTGCATACAGCTCATTTACTGTTTTGATTAATTTCTCTCTTCTTCCTAAATTTATTCAGATGACTTTCTACCACACCAGCTTTGTCGATTCTGTTCTCTATTTCCATATTTAATTTACCATCTTCACTAAAAATTTTGTCTAAGTAGCTGAAATGTTTTACTTATTCTGTAGGTGCTCCATTCACATGCAGTTGATATTTTTAATGCTTCTGCCTATTTTCACTGTCTTTGTCCTGTTATTGCTGACCTTCATACCAAATATATTACAACAATTCAAGTATTATTGAAGTTGGCCATGGAAGCTTGCAGACGTATACTAGATTTCTTTAAAAGTATAACATCTGCATAAAGTAAAGAGCTGAGATTAATATCGCCAATTTTGATATCCGGTTTAATACTGCTTTCCTTCATAATGTGATCCATATGGATATGATTAGCAGAAGAGGATGGAACTGCCCACTCAGTCTCCAAAAGCTAGATAGGGTATAAAGGCCTCGCCTGCTCCCTATAAGGGAATAAAAGGCGTTAGCTGATTTTTTATTTTTATAATACATCCTATTCTGATACTAGATTTAACATTAAACCATCTTTCTGTACTTCCTTCAATTGTTACTGCTGGCTTACAACTCAGAGTCCAAGTATTGCTTGATATAATGCCTTGACACCATACAACTGTAGCATTTTAAATAGCTTTTCTCTTTTCCAGATCTACAAAACTTGAATACAGAACTTTGTTATATTCCCATGATTTCTCAACTATTTCTCATGAAGAGAAAATCTGATGCTGACATTCTCTATTCGGCCAAAATCCAGCTTGATCTTCACCATGCTTGCTTTCCTCAGTCCTTCTCAGCAGTTTCTCAAGTATTCTTGCATAAATCTTACCAGGAACACTCGGTAGGGAAATACCTCTGTATGTGAAAATTTTCATTCAGTTTTATTTCCCTTTATATATATGGATATTATGAGAGCTCTACTCCATTCATCTGAAATTTGTCCCTCTATCAACGCCTTCAGAACTGTGCAGTGCAGCTGCTGTAAGACTTTATACCTCTATACTTGAGCTTATATTCAACTTTCTGGTTGAATATCATCTATTCCAGCTGTCTTTCCACATATCAGGCTTTTGGTGGTTTTTTCTACTTCAAGTATGGATACGTATTCCTGATTGCATGCCTATTGAGTGTTTGTTTACCATTGTACTGTCACTGCTTGTTTCATTTAGCAATGTTTCAAAGTAATTACTCCATACATCAAGAATATCTTTCTCTCCAGTTTTCATGTCACGTTTATCTTCTCGAATTCCTTTTACACCACTCTTTCCTACATTTCTGAGCTTTTACAACAATCTCCAGAATATCTTGAATATCATCCTCCAGAATATCTTCAATATCATCAATAGATGATATTCAAGATGATATTCCAGCTGCCTTTCCACATATCAAGCTTTTGGTGGTTTTCTCTACTTCAACTATGCATATGTATTCCTGATTGCATGCCTGTTGAGTGTTTTTTTTACCATTCTGCTGTCACTGCTAGTTTCATTTAGCAATTTTTTAAGTAATTTCTCCATACATCAAGAATATCTTTCTCTCCAGTTTTCGTGTCACCTTTATCTTCTCGAATTCCTTTTACACCACTCTTTCCTCCATTTCTGAGCTTTTTCAACAATCTGCAGAATATCTTGCCACCTTGATATTTATTTTCCATGTTCTTACCAAAGTCTTCCCATGACTTGTGGTTAGCTAGTTTTACACAGTGTTTCAGCTTTCTTACATTTGTCTCTGTAGTCTCTAAGAGCACAAGCTGACTTATTTGCTAGAAACTTTCAATATTCTTTCTTGTTTTCTTTCACTGCCTCTTGAACTTCCTGTGTCCACCATGGAGTTCTGATTTTTCTATCCTTGCAGATAAGCTCACCACATGCCTCTCTGACTGAATGAATGTTTTCTTCAGGGCTTCCCACTGAATCTCCAAAGTTTGCTTCCTGCTCTCAAACTCTTTCATTTCTGCTTTAATAGTGTTTGTATATTTTAGTCTACAGTTCACTTCTGAGAGCTGCTCAACTTTTATTCGCTTTAAAACTTTCTTACATGTTCTTGTATTCAATATGAAATTTGATTTTAACCCAATCAAGACTAAATGGTGATCACTTCCAATATTAAATCCTCTGTACACTCTGGTCTCCTGCACCAGGGAGAAAATATCACTATCAACAATAACATAGTCAATGAGACTTTTCTTATTCCTTGCCTCTTCTCTCCATTTGAATTCGTGCACATTTTTATGTTGGAACATGGTGTTAGTAATAACTAGTCCATGTACTGAGAAGAAATCCAACAGATATTTGCCATTATTATTAACTTTGCTCTTTTCTCTAAATTTTCTCAAAATATTTCTGTATGTCTCGCAAACATTTCTTACTCTACATTTAGAACCCCAACAAGGACTAACTTTTCATTTTCCATTATACCATATGGGTTCTCCAAAGCATCTAAATATTACTCCATTTCTATCTTAGAAACTTCTGTGGGACCATAGGCACAAATACGAAGATGGTCTGAAAAGTTCTTGGCCTAACAATGAAAACACAAATTTATCATTTCAAAATTATTTTTATTTTTCAACATAATCTCCCTTAAGACTAATACATTTATTCCAGCGATGCTCCAGCGCAATTATGACGTCCCTGTACTGATTTTCGGTAAGATCTGCAAAATACCCCTGTATAGCTGCAATCACCTCTTGATTCAAAGAAAAACGCTGACCAGTGAGAAAGATTTTTAGTTTGGGGAAGAGATAGAATTCAGAGAAACCCAAATTTGTGAAATAGGGTGGATGTTCCAACAATTCATAGTGCAGATCCTTTAATTTTCCCATTGCCAAAACAACTTTGTGGGCAGGTACATTGCTTAGATGATAGATGATTTTTTTCTTCTGCAAACCGGGTCTTTTCTCACAAATTTGTTTGTCTAGTCTGGTTACAACATCGGAATAAAATTCCCTAGTTTTACTCTTTTCAGGATAATTAACAAACAGAATGCCTTTAGCAAACCAAAACACCAATGCCATGGCCTTTCCTGCTGATGGAACCGACTCTGTCTTTGGCACTGAACAACCGGCTTCTGTCCACTGTTTTGACTGCTTTTTGGATTCTGGTGTGTAATGGTGACTCCATGTCTCATCCATAGTAATACATTGATGCACGAAATCAGTTTTATTCTGGTTAAAATGCTCCCAGCACTCTTCTGAGATTTTCATGTCAGTGCGTTTTTGATGTGCTGTGTGCAAGTGCAGTAACCATCTTGTGCAAAGTTTTTTCATTTGTAATTCTTCACGCAAATTATATCCTACATGTTCTTTTGAAATGCCTATGGTCTTAGCAATTTCACACACTTTGACTCTCTGGTCACCCAATACCATATTGTGCACTTGATCAAAGAATTCTGGTGTTGTTACACTTTTTCTTTGGACATCCTTAACATGGATCGTTTTCAAGGCTGGTACGGGCCTGTTTAAACTCGGCAGCCCATTTCTTAATTGTTGAAAACGAAGGAGAAGATTGCCCATAAACGTTTGTGAACATGGAATGAATTTCTTTCGGCATTAAGTCTTCTTTTACAAAGAATTTTATAACTGCACAATACTCAGTTTTATCAATTTCAAGGGATACAGACAACACTTTTGCTTCGGACAGCTGGATAAATCAAATTACTTGATAGAATGACTTGCAATTTCACATGGATGCTTATGACAGATGTACCAACTTAGAAAAAAAAATAGTGCCGATAGTGTTGCCATCTGTGGTCGAGGCCGAGAACTTTTCAGACTACCCTAGTGTATGTATATTATATATTAGGGTTACCAAGTAATTTTATAAGCTTGGTTATTTAACTCCTAATCCCAAGTTAGAAAACAGTGAAGTTTGAGCCTGAAACATAGTTCAAGTCTAAAGATGGTACAACACCAGGGCAACTCATTGTGAAGGTGGGAGCTCTGATTACTTTTCTTAGTATTTCCCATAATCAAAGCACATCTCACTAAAAGATGTTTACTGCAATACATTATGGGTGGGGTCACTACCCAGACCGGTTTCAACTTATATATATATATATATATATATACATACAGGGTGTCCCAAAATTCACGCAAGAAGTAATTTTGATAGAAAACACAGGTTTTTAATTAAAAATTGTAATTTCTTATTGATTCATAAAGTATACAGTATAGGGTTATGCATGGAATAGCATATCGGGTAAATAGCCTCCACGGCTTTGCTGGCAGATACGCACTCTTTTGTCGAAATTTTCCATGACCGTTTTGCTTAAATGTGGCTGAATTTCGTTGATACAGCGCTCAATTTCCTCCTTCAAGGCGTGGGTGGTCGTGGCCTTGTTGGCATAAACCTTAGACTTCAAAATACTCCAAGAGTCCAACGCCGTTAAATCACATGATCTGGGCGGCCAATTCTGATCACCAAAACGGGAAATTACACGACCAGGAAATGACTCATGCAGTAATTGAATTGTTTCTCGGGCTGTATGGCATGTGGCACCGTCTTGTTGAAACCACATGTCGTCCACATCCATATCTTACAATTTAGGCACAACAAACTGGATTATCATGTCGCGATAGCGAGCACCATTAACTGTTATTGCCTTACCAGCCGCATTTTCGAAGAAGAATGGACCGATGATGCCTCCAGCCCAAAATCCGCACCAAACAGTGACACGTGGATGCATTTGCTTCTCAACAATCACTCGTGGATTTTCTGAACCCCAAATGCGACAATTTTGTCGATTAACGAAGCCATCAAGATGAAAATGGGCCTCATCGCTGAAGATGATTTTTTTCGAAAAATAAGCATCCACTTGTTGTTCCATAATCCATTCAACAACGAGCTCTCTTCGCTGTGTGTGGTCAGTAGGCTTCAGTTCTTGAGTCAATTGAACTTTGTAAGCATAAAGATGCAAATCTTTCTTGAGAATACGCTGTAGAGAGCTTCTAGAAATGCCCATTTCAAGACCACGGTGCCGAATTGACGTTCCTGGACTCTCAGCAACACTCTCACGAACTGCTTCGATGTTTTCTGTCGAACCACTTGTTGAAGGACGGCCAGAGTGTATAAGATCACTAATTAATCCAGTTTCCTTGAATTTTTTAAATTAATCTTTTCACAGTTGATGAAGTTATATCACTATTCCGACCATATTTTGTACGAAAATTGCGAACTGTAGCTGCCAAACCTTCATTATTTTTAAAATATTGCTCAACAATGAAAATGCGTTGTTCTTTCGTGTAGCGCTCCATTTTTGATAACCCTGAACTGTCAGCTGTCACGCTGTCTTTTTTTTTCTCGTTGGCAACACTTTCCGCACAAATATATATATATATATATAGAGAGAGAGAGAGAGAGAGAGATTGAGGAATGTGATATTATAGTGATATAGTGATATTATAGTGATTCAGTGATGGACGAACCAACTCGATTCCGAGAATTGGATTTGGATTAAAACTTGTTCAGCGAAAGGTAAGGTCTCGCTACTAATTTGCTTAGTAAGTTAGACTTTGTTATTGACCAGTAAATATCCCCCCCCACACACACACACGCGCACTCTAACCGGACAGACATGGACGTCACCGATGAACTAGTTCAAGCCTTTACCAAAGATCAGCTACTTGACCTATTCAAGAAAATTCTAAAAAGGTTTGACACAGAATTCCCAGGATACATAAACATCTATACACACGTCAACGATCAAGAGGGAGACGAAGAGGAAACAGAGGCCGAACTCACAAACACATCATCACACACAACCGATAGACAGACTTCCAAGATGAACAGGCACCCAAGAGACGGAAGACAGAACAAGAACACATGGAAGAAGACGTAACACCACAGAACACAGAAATCAAAACTGAAAAGGTCCCACCAGTCATCCTCTGGGATAAAGAGAAATGGACCTTAGTCTCAAAATCGTTAGGCGAACAAAACATAAAATTCTCGACTGCCAGAAACACAGACGACGGAGTAAAAATTCAGCCAGACACAGTCACCGACTTCCGCAAAATGACGAAGATGTTGGACAACGCTAAGCTACCCTTCCACACCTCACTGCCAAGTGTGAAAAACCTTAAAGTGGTCCTCAGAGGGGTTGCTGAGGGAATCACAATCGACGAGATCACTGCTGACCTAATCAAGCAAAGCCTGACACCAGTCAAAGTCAGTAGAATGATAAGATCTGACAAAAAGCCAATGCCTCTTGTGCTTGTTGAAATAAGTAATACCCAAAAAAGGATTTACGAAATCACAGATATCTGCAGGCTCAAAATAACAACAGAGCCGCTAAGCAAAAAGGCATCGGCAGGGCAATGCCACAGATGCCAAAAGTTCGGACATGCACAAAAACTGTGCAGAGCAGCATACAGATGTCTGAAATGTGGTGAGGGACACCAGACCAACACCTGTACCAAACCACGCACAACTCCTGCACTGTGGAGGACCTCACCCAGCCAATTACAAAGGATACCTCTACCACCCAAAAAATCGAGAATCGGCAAGAAATAACCCAGCTCCCACTTCCATTTACACCAAAAGCAATGAAACAGGTCACCCTTCAATCCGAAACACATCAACACAGGAAGGCACGAGACCCACAACCAAGATCAAAACTTATGCAGATGCTGCAAGTAATCGCATCCCCACCACCCATGAGCAAGCAAGCCCAGATTTAACGGCAGCCTTAACAGCTTCGCTGTACAACATGATGCAAGAATTTAGCAAAACAATCATCCAGAATCTCACCACCTTCCAGAAAGATACCCCACAAGGAAGCCAAACCACCATAACATCCACACACGATGAACAAAAAATTCAAACCAAAGTCACTCAAGCTAGTCGCATGGAATGCAAACGGATTGACAAACAAAATCCTGGAGCTGCAAGAATTCGCAACCAGACACAGTCCTGATATCATCTTAATTGGAGAAACCCACTTAAGGCCAGCAAACAACCCAAGAATACCTGGCTACACTACATACAGAAATGACAGACTTGGTGCAAGAGGAGGAGGCACCGCTATATGCATCAAAAGCTACCTAAATCACAACACAATACCCAATCCCAAAACAAGAAACCTGGAAGTAACCGGAGTGGAAGTACATTCCAGCAATGCTAGCAGCATAAAAATTTATGCTGCTTATAATCCACCAAGCATACCTATACTGACAACAGATCTGGATTCCATCCTAGGATTCAAGGACTCCATTATCATAGCAGGGGACCTCAATGCAAAACACACATCTTGGTTTAGTTCATCAAACAACACCAAAGGCACCACGTTATTCAACTATGCACTGATCAATTCTATGGTTGTGGCTGGTCCCACTGAACCCACCCACTACAGCCCTACAGGCAGCTCAGATGTGCTAGACATCGCCATTCTTAAAAATATTAAATATCAATACCAACTGAAAACAATAAACGAACTCTCTTCGGACCACAATCCCATAGTGCTCCAGCTAGGATCATCAGACCTACACTCTCCTCCACACATATTCATACCATGGGACAAGCTGGCAAATGTCCTCCCACAGCACATCGGTCCAGTCCCAATCATCCGCAAAAAGGAAGAGATAGACATAGCGATAAACAGTTTAACCAGCCAAATCCAGAAAGCAATGGAAGCAGTCAGGCAAACCATAGTCGACCACCCAACCAGCCACATCCCAGAGGAAATAATGGATCTATTAAGAGCAAAGAATAAAGCCAGAAAGCGATACCATAACACAAGAGCACCACAAGACAAAAGATCACTCAACAACCTAAACAGACAGGTCCGAGAGGCTCTTCAAAAACATAGAAATCAAAAATGGGAAGACAAACTGACCAACATCAATGCTGAAGATCACTCTGTCTGGAAATTTCTAAGAACTATCCGCACCAAACAACAAATCATACCCCCCATACAAACCAAGAAAGGAATGGCACACACAGATAAAGAGAAAGCTGAAGCACTAGCAGATAAACTGGAATCACAGTGTAATCCATCTTATACAAACTTAAACATCAACCTCATATATAAGATACACCGTCAGGTTAAGACAACCTTACAACTGCAGAAAGATAACTCAAAACCCATCACTCCCACCACTCCGGCAGAAATAATGAACATCATAACCCATCTAAACAGCAAAAAGGCTCCAGGCCCAGATGGCATAAGCAACTGGATAATAAAACTTCTCCCAAGAAAGGCCATAGTACATCTCGTCAACATAACTAACGCTATCCTCCGATACCAACATTTCCCCACAGCTTGGAAGATCGCAAATATCATACCATTGAAGAAGCCGGGAAAGAACCCCCAACACCCTGAAAACTACAGACCAATCAGCTTGTTACCCAGCCTCGGAAATGTGACCGAGAAAGTGATACTCTCAAGGCTTCAAGCGGAAACAGACAAAATGGAAATAGTACCAAACGAGCAGTTCGGCTTCCGCAAGGGCCACAGCACAGTCCAACAAATACACCGGCTAGTGGAGATCATCATACAAGGCTACAACTGGAAACAACACACAGCTGCCATCTTCATCGATGCAGCGAAGGCATTCGAGAAAGTTTGGCACCAAGGCCTCCTGTACAAACTCATAAAATTTAACATGCCAGTTAAGTTAACGAAAATCATCCACTCGTACCTAAAAGAAAGACATGCAAATAAAAATCAATGAAACACTATCATCCAGACGAAAGGTATCGGCAGGCGTTCCTCAGGGATCACTTCTGGCACCTCTCCTGTTCTCAATCTTCATAGCGGACATCCCTCTGAACCCAAGAACAACAACCACAGCATTATACGCAGATGACACTGCAATACTGGCAAGATCTAGGAGTCCAAATCTGGCAATTAGAAAACAACAAAGCAACATTCATATAATTGAAAAATGGCTGGCAGACTGGAGGATCTAAGTAAACCCTGAAAAAAGTTCAGCCGTTCTGTTTTCCAGAAAGAGAGTCCACAACATGGATGACATTCACCTCTTAGGAGTCAAAATCCCATGGCAGAACGACATCAAATATCTCGGAGTAACACTCGACAAAAAACTCAACTTCAACAATCACATAAAGTACACTGCCTCAAAGACATCGAAAGTAATCGCGCAGCTCTACCCTATGATCAACAGGAAAAGCAAACTGGACATACAAACCAAGCTTCTCATCTACAAGATGGTAATACGCCCGGTCATCACATACGCATCCCCTGCATGGAGTCATACTACGAATACAAACATCCAAAAACTACAGAGAATACAGAACAAATGCCTGAGGATGATCTTAGACGCCCCTTGGTTCATTAGAAACTCACAAATCCACAGAGAAATGAACATCCCTTACATCTCCCCCCTACTCATAGATCTTGCTGAGAAATTCTTCGCTACAACAAGCAACCATCCAAACCCGTTGATCAAGGAAGACTCAGAATATAACGAAGAAGAAAGACACAAACACAAAAGGCCAAAGTCCATTCTACGTCCAGCTAAACTCACAGCCATCAGGTGGCGAGCATAAAGCTCATTAAACAACCCATTCAAAACACTTACGTAACAAACAAAGGGGAAAACGAAAAGCATATTTGCTTCACCCATCCAGTCAGTAATGTTATGCGTTATGCGTATATATATATATATATATATATATGTGTGTGTGTGTGTGTGTGTGTGTTCATTTCAGATTTTCACTTTACAACAAATAGTTGAAAAATCATGGGAATATAACAAAGATCTGGATTTAAGTTTTTAGATCTGGAAAAGGCATATGGCAAGATGCCAAGAGAGAAGCTCTTCAAAATGCTACAGTTATATGGTGTCAATGGGGCATTATATCAAGCAATACTTAGTCTTTATTTGAATTGTAAGTCAGCAGTTAGAATTGAAGGAAGGACCGGAAGGTGGTTTAATGTTAAATATGGTGTCAAATAAGGATGAACATTATCTATATGGATCACATTATGAAGGAAAGGGGGGTATTAAACCTGATATCAAAATCAAAATTGGAGATGTTAATGTCAGCTCTTTGCTTTATACGGATGATGTTATACTTATAAATAAATATAGTACAGGTCTCCAAAATACCCTGAATAAATTGAATAACTGTTGTAATTCATATGGTATGAAGGTCACCATTAAAAAGACAATGAAAATAGGCAGAAACATTGAAAATATCAACTTCATTGTAGATGGAGAACCTATTCTTCTCTCAAGTAGTCCCAAATGGACCATTGGGTCCCTCATGGCTGGTAGGTGATAGTCTTTGTTAGCCTTCTGTAATCATCTTATGCTTGATGTCAGTTAGTAAGGGAGGAATTTGTCAATTTTTTGATGTTATCAGTGCATTTTAATCTAGGTCGACCATTAATCCTTGGTCCCAGAACGATTACTTCTAGTGCTTGCTTTGAAATGCCATTAACCCTCTCCACATGTCCGAACCATTTCATTTGTCTTCTTTTGATGACTGTCAGAATGAACCTATAGAACCAATAAAACATTTCAGCTACTTAGACACTATTTTTAGTGAAGACGGTGAATTAAATATGGAAATAGACAACAGAACCAACAAAGCTGGTATGGTAGGAAGTCAACTGAACAAATTTATATGGAATAAGAGAGAAATTAACTATATACAAGACAGTATTCAAGCCCATTTCAACTTATGGATCTGAGAGCTGGGTCAGAAATAAAACACTTGAGCAAAGACTAGAGATCGCAGATATGAGAGTCCTGAGAAAGATTAGGGACATGAACAGATGGCATCAATGGCATTATCATATTAAAACAAGGATTTCAGGGAAGAACTTGACATTGTCAACATCCAAGAATACGCTAGCAGAGCTAATCTCAGGTGATGTGATCACAGATTAGCAAAACAAGTGTACTCTGCTAGATTGGCAAGGAAAAGACCCAGAGGAAGTTCAAGATATAGATCGATTCATGCAGTAAAAAGTGCCTTAGAAGATAGACAAAAAAGACTATTGACAAATTGTTTAACCCTCATGAACGACGTAATGAAGATACCACTATTTCTAAAGGCAGTATTTCTATGCCATATAATAATCCCGAATGTAGCTATACACTCTCTGTCCAAAAAGAAACCGAACTTTTCGAAAAAATAGACGAGACTAGTGGCGCCACCTGTTGTATCTTTTTTTTGTCGAAAGCTGCAACCTTCCTTAGTATTCTGTCAAGTCTTTATGACATTTGTTTCATTAGAAGCCATGTTATAGTGCCAAGCGTAAGTGTGTTTTGACGAACGCCGGGAAAATGAGTTTCAAACAGTGAGCTGCTATTGACTTTTGTGTTAAACTTGGTAAAAGTTTTACCGAAACGCATCAAATGCTTCAAAAAGCATACAGCGATGAATACTTGTCTCGTACTACAGTTTATGAGTGGTTTAAGCGATTTCCCAGGGGTCGTGAGACGCTTGAGGAAGACGAAAAGCCTGGCCTTCCAAAAACTGGACTGAGCGAAGTTAACATTCAAAAAGTGCCTGATTTCATCAAAGAAAACCCGAGATCGTCTGTGAGATTGATTGAAGATGAATTGTGGATTCCAAAATCAACTGTGCACAACATTTTGAACGAGAGTTTGGGCCTTCGTAAATTGAATCGGCGATTTGTTCCTCACAAGTTGACTGACGACCAAAAAATGCATCCAATTGAATACCGCTAGGACCTCATTAAAACCGCTCTTAAGGACTCAAACTTCCTTGAAACGATTGTTACTGGTGAAGAAAAGTGGTGTTTTGAGTATGAGCCTGAAACGCACCAGAGTGTTGAGTAGAGACCACCAGAAGAGGGGCATCCGAAAAAAAATCGCTTGGAGAAGTCAAAAGTAAAGACTGCTGATTTGTTTCCACGATTCCAAGGGCATTATCCACAAAGAATTCTTTCCACCTGACCAAACGGTCAATGATGAGTTTAGCTCGAAGTTTTGAAGCGATTGATAGCGAGAATTCGTCACTACAGCATGAATATCGTGACGCAGGCAGCTGGTCACTTTTGCACGATAATGCACTATCTCATCGTTCGAACATTAAGATAGTTTTTGAGACTTCTCTTCCCCCGACTTCATTTGCCGATGAAAGGAAAGAAATACACCACTGAAAACGATCAAGCGGCAGTAACCACGACCTTCAACAGTATCCCAAAAACCGATATAAAAATCTAATTTAACGAAATAATGGACCGTGCCAAACGCTGTATCGAAGCTGAGAGAGAGAAGAGTATATTGATTGAAGTAAATGATTTGAATAATTATAATTGGCCTGTGTGTTATTTTCTATGTATAGTTCGGTTTCTTTTTGGGCAGAGGATGTAGTTCTAAGGAAATACATGAAGACGTTCTTCACACCCCTTCCGAAACTACGCTCAATCATAAGTCGTCCTAAATCTAAACACAATAATCTCAAATATCCTGGTGTTTATAAGATTCTTTGCGACTGTGGTAAACCGTACTTCGGACAGACGGAGAAATCGGTAGAACCACGTTCATAGAATACCATCAACTATAGCAGAACTGGTGCCAGTGACTTGTCTGGCCATGTTCAATTTTCAGCTAATTCAAATGAAGAAAACTTTCAACATCAGGCACTCTGTGATAGAGCTGACAATATTCGCCGTTGTTGTGATGAGATAGGAGAAAAATTATAGAATCTAAGGAAATAATTCTCAACCCAGTGGCGTATCTAGAGCTTTTGCCACCCAGGGCGGTCTCTGAGTTTGCTGCTCCTCTCAATACACATCAAAAATACTGCCAAAAGTCAAAACGACGTATAGGGAAATAAATTAAAACACTATGTTTATTTTTGAAGTAAAACTTTAATTTCAACATTGTAAAATGCTATTTTTCTTGCTTTTCTGTTAGAAAATCGTCGATGATATTGTTGAAGCCTATTTCATAGTAATGTAGGTAATTCTTAATCAATGTTATTTAGAAAAACTCCACTCATAACTATCAACACTTACAGCAATTTTGAGGAAATTTCGCAGTAGTATTACAATATTTGGAACTGAGTTCTGGAGATTGTATTTTAGAATTAACTGCAAAAGTTCGAAAAGGTTCATAGTGCCTCCCCCCCTAGCTACGCCACTGACTCAACTCCATCCATATTAACAACAATCTAAGCTAAATCCCACAGTACTCTCGCAGTTCTATTCAATACTGACGTGGTCAAGATCTCATACGTACTCATGTGCAATATAATACAACCAGAGTTTGTTCTTCTTTTTGAAACTGTAAGCTGTAATCTCTACAGTTTGATTTTTAAAATACTATTTCCGTTCCGGTTTTGATGGTTTTTATCGGTTGTGCACCTGAAGAAATCTAGTCTTAAACGAAACTAGTCGTGCAAATAAAGTTTTTATTTTAACTTCGGTTCAAGTCATTCAATATTATAGAATATATATATATATATATATATATATATACACACACACACACAGCTAATTGTCTTTTTACACGATTTCGAAATAACACGTTTAGAAAACTCAAGCAACTCTATTTTTACATGGTATATTTTGATTCATGCCTATTTAGAATCTGTTCCAAATAGGCATGAATAAATAAATAGGTCAATGGATGTGGCGTTTGCACATCACAGCGCTTGACCACACTATGGAAGAGTTTTCTTTTGAATCTAGTCGGCGACTAAAGGAAATGTTTCTAAGCGTTTTTTCGACCGCTTCCCGAGTTAGTCGATCTCTGGCACAGGCAAGCGGGGTACCCCCCCCCTCCCGGAAACTCAAGAAAATCGTAGAACTCGCAGCATTATTTCAGACATTAAATATATTGTGTTAGGATTAGGCAAAACAAGATAGCAGCACTTGTTGAGCCGTGTCTTCACTGCATGCCACATAATTAGTGATAGCCTTGAGCTAGCTTTCTCTGACTGGGTAACAGTCGTGATTGAACTGCCAACTCAGTCTCCAAAAGTTAGTTAGGGCTAAAATGGATAGTGAGTAGGCCTCGCCTACTCCCTATACGGGAATAAAAAGGCATCAGCTTTTGGATTCAACTAGGTTTAAATGGCACTTATTTTTAAAATTGCTGTTTGAATTCAGTTCTGTTAAAAAGGGTATTTTCATTATAATTTCCTAAAATAGTACATATGTACTTAAACTTGAATTTTGGGAAATCTCGTCGATGTTTTAAATACAGTAGAATCCGCTTATTGTAATCGCGGATGATATTATCAATTGGCTATTGTTATCAAAATCAGTCGAACCCAAAACTTTTAATTCATTTAAAATGGATTAAAAATAATCCGTCTATTATATTATAACCAAAGTTCCGGTTATTGTTATCAAAATCATTGAATGTTTAGCCTTTTGCGTCTCAGCATTCTAAGAAATAAGGGTTAATGAAGATATATTTTGACCAAGAACATTTGTCGAAATCTTTGTTAATCTTAAATCTTCGAGGCAAATGCAGCCCTTAGAATTATGGCAGAAGCAAGTAAAAAAATGTAGCGATTTATCTTTTCAAGAAAAGCAAAGGATTTTGGAGTGCTATGATAACTTGCCCAAAATGAGTCAGCGTGGAGCGGCTGTGCATTTAAAAATTTCCCACCCACTCTTGTGTAAGATCTTAAAAAACAGATCAAATATTGAAACTTCAGCTCTTACTAATCAAAACATGGATCGTAAAAGAGCGCGATCTGGTAAGGATACTCAAGTTGAATCAGCATTAAAAATTTAGTTTAGTAATATTCGTGAAAAGAATGCTTCGATTAATGTACTTTTGAATCAAAGGCTTTGATGCATCAAAAGCAGAACTTGCAGAAACAATGGGCAAAGAATATTTCACGGCAACTAATGGATGGTTTAACAGGTGGAAAAATCGAGAATATTGTCTAAAAGCTTATTCACGGAGAGAAAAGTGCTGGTTTCTTATCAGCTGATGCGTGGATTAAGACCAAGTAGCCAAGAATTATTGCTGAATATTCTCCAGAGGATATTTAGTGCAGACGAAACAGGACTCTATTTTCGTGCAATGCCTGAGCATACTTATTTGTTTAAAATTGAAAGTACTAAAGGATTTAAATCTTCAAAAAAGCAAATGACTTGTGCTAATATGAAAAGTGAGAAACGAGAGCCCCTAGTGATTGAAAAAAAAAAAAAAAGGGAAAAACCTCGGTGTTTAAAGTGTCAAAAGTTTGTCTGTTGACTACTGTTCTAGTACAACTGTTTGGATGAATAATATTTTCAGCAATTGGTTAGTTAAGTGGGATCTTAAAGCAAAAATTGTCTTGTTAGTAGACAACTGCACTGCACACATAAACAATTTATTGTTAAAGAACATTAAAGTAATTTTCTTGCTTTCGAACACTACATCGTTAATTCAACCATGTAACCAGGGCATCATACGCGCTTTTGAAGCTTATTGCAGGAAAGTTCGTGCGAGAATTATAATTAAACTTGATTATATAAAAGACCAATCTGATGCAAGTGCAAAAAAAAAAAAGATTTCCCTTCTTGATGTATTGCATTTGGTAGCAATGTCATGGCTGCAAGTCTCAGAGAAGACTATTGAAAACTGCTTCCAAAAAGACAAACTCAAACTCCTTCTTCCGAACAATTTGAATATCTTACAAATGAAATTTTTGATAAAATCCCAGACGGTATGTGAAGAGAAGAATTTGAAAATTGGTTGGTTATTGATAACGTTGAAGTGGTGGATACAATGACGGTGTCGGAAATATGTCAAGCTGCTTTCGATGATAACTTTAAGCTAATAGAAGAAAGCGAACCTAATACAAGTATGGAAGAACATATTTTAGAAGCTCCTCCAACCGATGCCCAGATGCAAGCTGTATGAATACTTCGTCGCAGTATGAGTATGTCGGCTTGTACATAAGCACCCCAATGAAAAAAAAAACGAAAAAATTAAATTTGGTTCGTGTTTATAAATAATAACAATGCTTACACCATTATATAAATGCAATACATGTTAAAGGTTACAGCTTATATTTCGACAATGATTGAGTAGTTAATTGGAATTGTTCGATTAACGCTTTAGATGATTACGAAACAAATGCAGTGTCGGAATTATCACGCTGCGCCAAGACTCGCCGATATTCGTTTGCACTTGTCACTGCATGTAACAAGTGAATCCGACACTGCTCAACAAGCAGTGTCGCGACAGATAAATTGTATGCTTGCGCGAGTTATTTTTGAGATACGAAACTTTTATTATTGGTGTGTGTTCGTGGTGAGGGTGAATTATTTGATTTCACCTCTCACAGAAATAACGCGCGCAAGATACAATTTATCTGTAGATACAAATTATCAAAAGATACAATTTATCTGTAGCGACACTGCTCAACGAGCAGTATCAGATTCACTTGTTACGTGCAGTGACAAGTGCAAACAAATATCAGCATCTCAAAATTCTCGAAGTATGTAAATTTAGACATTCTCGAATATTTAAATTTACTTTTTTTTAGTTATTAGGAAAAAATTAATTATTTTTCTTATTTTGTATATGCAGCACCCCCACTTAAAATTTTCACCTGCCGCCACTGAGTATGAGCAATTTATTCGTGAACTACTATATTCAAAGACACGACATACAACACTAGATAAGTTTATAAAATAAATTTTATGTTGTTGCTTATTAATGTTGTTTATAACAATAAATTGCAATAAATGCAATTTTTTTATATCCTTTGTTTAATGTCATCAGCCGGTTATTATTATTATTCGTGACATCTCTAAGGAGTCCGAAGACTCATCGCGGGAGGACACCTACAACTGTCTCAACTACTACACCGAACCTCTACTACGAATCAACGCTATCTACCGCCCACCTCCACCACTACCACAACTAGTATTTTTTGTCTGTATGCGGGATGAAAAACCCGAGTTTCCGGGAGAAAAAACCCTGCTACCTCCGTATGAGATCGGCTAACTCACCTTCGATTGAAATCATCCAGATAAAGATTCCTACTGTCGCGACGAGAATTGAACTTAGGCCTATTCCAATCAAAGGGTGCAATGTACCGTCATTCTTCCAATTGCACTACGGAGGCGCTTATTTGTTAGCGAAAAGCGACTGTCCCAAAGTGATCACAAGAAGAGGTGTCTACTGTATCAGGGATTACTCAACGCTACAGAATATAGACAATTGCAGCAACAACAAAAAAATCAATTTTTGTCATTACGATTCCCCAGAGTTAAGCCGATGACCCGTTATATTCACTTGCCTTGGTTACTGGAAGCAGAAAGTTGCTATGCTGATTCCTCGTTAAATTGAGGTTAATTTGAATCTGAAGTTAATTTGAGAATAGTCTGTTACAGATGTGCTAAACAATCATTTCTTGCTTACAATTCGAAACGTTTACACGTCTTGTATTTTGTTAGTGCAATAGTTATACAGAGTGGTTCAAAATTCCATGTACTAACTTTGAGGGGAGGTAGAGAACATTAAAATCAACCATATTCACATAGGAAAGCATGACCGGAAACGCCACTGGAAGATTTTAACAGGGACACAAAGATACAGAAATAACACAAGGCAGTAAGTAATGTAAAAAAGTTTATTAGGCATAACTGAACAGTTCAATACTAGTTGGATACATATGGTTTCACATCAGGTGCTCAAAGTTACGACTATAAGCAGTGATGCATGCTTGACACCGATTGCGCATTGAAAATACCTGGAGTTTCCTGGATATTAGCAGCGGCGATGCCAATTCTTGCCACGAGGTCCATGTCAGAGGCAACAGGCATTTCGTACACCATGGCTTTAAGGGTCTCCCAGAGAAAGAAATCAATGCTCGATAAATCAGGTGAGCGTGGGACCATGCGATGGGCCCACCACGCCCGATCCATCGAGCCCCAAAGGACCTGTTGAAATATTGACACAGAGAAATGCCGAAATGGACTGGAGCCCCGTCGTGTTGGAACCACACCTGCCAATGCAGTTATTGGAACATTGTTCAATAAATCCGGGAGAACTTCTTCCAGAAAGGTCCGATACTTCTGGGAGTCCAGTTAGGGTGGTAACAGATATGGGTCGACTAAACAGTCAGTGACAATACCTGCCCATACATTAAATGGCAAAGTGTTGTTGTGCAGCGTGTGATCGCACAGCTGTGGGTTCTCAGGGGCCCACACATAAGCATTGTGGCGATTGAAGAACCTTCGCAGGTAAATGAATTTTTTCACGGATGAAGCTTCATCCACGAACAAAACACAAGTTGGAAAATCCAGGTCTATGGTACTTTTCTGCAGAAACCACTGCGCAAATTCCACATCGAGATAATCTTTGGCCATCAGTAACTGAACCCCTTGCAGAATAAATGGATGTAAGGACTCAGAATGCAAAATGCGCAGTACAGTGGATCGAGATACTCCTATAGCAGAGGCAATGGCACGTGTGCTTGTCTCTGAATTATTATCCATCGCATGCAACACCTCTTCCATAGCGGGATTCTGCGTCGATCGTGGACGCCCACTATCTCTGAATGATCCAGTCACACAAATTCTGATGCAAATACGCAAACATTTGGTGATGTGGTACACGTTTGGGTACCTTTCGCGATACATCCGTATTCGTACAGCGGCTCGTCCATTACCGTCAGTTAACCAGTAAAGGAGGTGCATGTTTGTCATCTCAGCGTTCATAAAATGACGTCGAAAGCTTGAAGAAGTCCCAATTGCTCACCTGGAGCGCTTGCGAACAGCACCACCTATCACTTTCGGGTGACGTTTTCGGTCATACTTTCCTTTTTGTGAATATGGTTGAATTTGATGTTCTCTACCTCACCTCTTCCTGTTTTAATAGTAAAACAGAAAAAAAAAAGCAGTATAGACTTGAGTAGAGAGATAAGGAAAAAGGACGTGGTTAGATGAAATAAGTAAAGATACAACAGCAAAAGCAGAAAGAAATGACATAAAAGGTATTTATAAAAACATTAATATGACAGGAAGGAGAAAGATGCAAAGGATTGGAGCAGTCAATAATGAAAAAGGTGAAATTCTGATAGAAAAAGAGAAAATATTACAGAGATGGGAAGAATACATAAGTAAACTTTATGAAGATAGAGAAAGAGGAGAAAATCAAATGAAAGAGCATAGTGGGCAGAGGCTATACATCATGAGGGAGGAATTGAATCTAGCAATTCAAAAGATGAAAGAAGGAAAATCCCCTGGAATAGATGGTATACAGAACTTATAAGGAATATAGGTGAAAAAGGTATGGAAGTATTATGGCAAATTATTAACGGAATTTATGAGGGAAAAGAATTACCAGAGGAGTTTAGATCAATTATCCCAGTTCCAAAAAAGACAGGACTTTTGGACTGTAACAATTTTAGAACGATGTCTTATACTCACACAGCAAAAATTCTGGCACAAATAATTTTGGAGAGAATTAAGAGTAAAATAGGAAAAAAATGAATGAGGAAACATTTTGGATTCCAAACCACCAGAGGAACTATAACTTGTCTAAGAATTATTGGGGAGAAAACACTAAACCATGGTGGAAAGTTGTTTTTGGGATTTCTAGACTTTGAAAAGGCATTTGATACAGTGAAACATAAAAGGCTTTTTGACATTGTAGAAAATATTGATATTAACTCATATGACTTGGAAATTTTAGAGATTATATTGGACACAGAGTCAGTATGTATTAATGGAGGAGTTAGACAAGGATGAAAGTTATAACCATTACTGTTTAACCTTTATAATGAACAAATGCTTATAGGCACTTGAGGATGTAGGAGGAGGAATAAAAATAAATGGTAGAATAATTAATAACTTAAAATATGCAGATGATGTAGTGATGGCAGAAAGTGAAAATGGATTACACAAATTGTTCAAAGAATTGAAAACTCCTGTAAAGAGTACGGACTAAGAATTAACACAAAGAATAATTTAACGATAAGATGTGGAGGAAAGATTTCAATATTTAGGTAGCTGGATCTCAGAGAAAGGAACTTCAGAATAGAATGGGGAAAGCTAAATTGGCATTTATGGAAATGAAGCGAATTTTAATAAACAAGAATATTAAAATATGTTAGATTTGGAATAGTTAAAGCAAGTTATGGAAGTGAGTCATGGACACTCAGAAAAAGAGATGGAAAGAATTAGCCATGCAGAGAGAATATCAAATCAAGAAATTTTAAGAGTTGAGATGGAAAGAACACTGCTCAAGAATATTATGCAAAGAAAGGCCAGATTTGCAGGACATCTTCTGAAAGGTTCTTTGGGACACCTGACAAGAACTATATTACATTACAAGGGAAAGTGAAGACGTGGAAGACCAACTAGAGAGTGGTTCAATGACATCGTGGAATGGTTTAAGAATGGAGGTGACAGACCAAGAAAAATGGGGAACTGCTCATCTGCTGCAACCTTCTTGCTAGAGGATGCTACTGGACAACTACCTATCCTCAGTTTGTACGTGGAATTTTGCACCCTGTATATTAAATTTTAAAGTTTTGTACACATAATATCAAATTAGTAAAATTATTTTCAAGATATTTTTGTAACATTACCCCATTAATCACGATGTCAGATAATTCAATTTTAGAAGAAAATAAAGCTATTTTTTTAGAAACTAAGATCCAAATTTTAGATCATTTAGCAGCTGGAGAAGGTTCAACATCCTCAGGGAAATATTTTAGGCTGAATGAAGCTACCATGAGAATGATTAAGAAAAATGAAGAGGCCATTAGAAAATCTGTTCTTTATGGAACAAAATTAGGTGCCAAGTTGTCATCATATACAAGACAATTTCAGAAGTGAAGATGGGGGGGGGGGGAGGCCCTAGTGATGTGGATAGAAGATTGCTCACAAAAAGGAACACCTTTAGACGGAAATGTCATCAAACAAAGCATTATGGTTGCACCGATTCATGAAAATGAGACAACAAACAATTGTGATTTTTCTGCAAGCACAGGCTGGCTTACAAAATTTCTCAAAAGCTCTTCATAATGTAAAAATAAAAGGAGAAGCTGCATCTGCAGATGAGTGAGCAGGTAGGGAATTTCAAAACTGTCCAAAATTATTGAAAATGGTGGTTATACTCCTGATCAAGTTTGAAACACAGATGCTTTTTTGGGAAAAAAGAAAAATGCAAAGTACAATATATTGAAATTACAAAAACGTGTTAGTGGCTTTGAAGCAGCTTAGGATATTGTGTGACTATTATTTTGCAACAATGCATCAGAAGAGTATATTAAAACCATTGCTCATTAATCGATCCCTAAGACCACGGGCAATGAAAGGTGTGGATTTTAACATGTTACCAGCACACTGGAATGCAAACAAAAAAGGTTGGGTTATAAAATAAATTTTTAATGAATGGTTCCATCCATGTTTTGTTCCAGAACTTAACTATTTGATGGAAAAAAAATCTGGACTTTATAAAGTTTTATTGATTATAGACAATGTGCCTGGCCATCCTGTTTTAGAACACCTGAATATGAAATTTTGTTTTCTGCCACCTAATACAACCACTAAGACCAGGGTGTGATCACTACCTTCAAAACTTTCATAAGAAATTCCAATACATTTTGATAAATTACATAAGGATAATTTACTGCCAGTTATTGATGTGTGGAAGAAATTTTCTATTTTGGATTGAATCAAACTTGCTAAATTGGCATTATCAGAATTTAAACCGTCAACATCAACTATAAATGCACAATGGAAAGCTACTTGGCCGGTATGCGTGAAAAAGAAAAATCTCGTACCTTTACATACAACTGAATATCCCAATATCATCAGATTAGCACATGCAGTTAGCAGAGGAATTGATTTTTCATCTGCAGATATTGAAGAATTGATGGATGAGAAGGCTTGTTAGAGATGACAAAATAATAGCTGTCCTTGAAAATCTCGAAAAAGAAAAAAGTGATGAAGAGATTCCACTCACCGCAGGATTAATTAAAAGGCTTCAAATGGCTAGTGAATTGTAGTCAAACTATTCAGTGTGGATGATAAAAGTGTGCTGAACTGGCTATTCCTTTGACCAGGCTATATAATTTGAGCCTCAGAACAAAAGGGATGGCACAAAGAGTGAATTATCCAGCTGTTGACCTAACTCGAAAACAGAAATGGGTTGAGAGAATTAGTTTTAAAGGAAGGACATGTTTGAGCAACCTTGCTCACATTCTATAATAATTTTACGATTAAGTTAGACAAGGGAAATGGATTAACCCTGATATTTTTGGATTTTGCAAAGACTCTTGACAGAATACAGCATGGAAGACTATTCCATAAATTGGAGAATATAGGATTGGATTATAAAATAGTATGAACAAGATGGCAGACTGACATCAAAAAGTGGTACATATGGTGGGAGGGGAGGATGTGAGTCTGCAAGATTTAAAGTACTCATCCTTGTGGTAGTGGTGTAAAAAAGGATGAGTCCTTGGTTGTGTTGTTGTCTGTACATTAATGACATTGGGAAGGATTTGACAGGACATACAGCTATTTGCTGATGATGCAAATAACATGGTAATCAGGAGTGTTACTGATATGCAGTACTTGCAAAATGATTTGAATCGGCTCATATTGTGGGCATGTGAAAATGGCTGTTAATTCAATGTTAGTAAATGTAAAGCCATCTACAAAAGTTAAGGTAACAGTGGTGTACCACAAGGAACAGCCCTTTGTCCACTGTTATTTAATCTGCACGTTACTGACATTGGAAAGGATTTGCTAGAAACATAAACATACAGCTATTTGCTGATGATGAAAAGATAAGCCAGGTAATCAGGAATATATACAGTACTTACAGAATGATTCAAATAGGAATTGTGGGCATGTGAAAATGGCTTTCAGTTCAATGTTAGTAAATGTGGTAATGTGCTTTGGTATGATGATGATGCAAATATCTAGGAGCATATTATATTGGTGGGATTATGTTACAAGAAATTTAATAGGCTAGTGATCATGCATTTTTAGTATATAGAAAGTTGAAATTCAGGGGCCATATAGCAAACAATGCAAATACAATTCAGAGGATAATTGCAATGCTGAAAAGAACCTTAGCATGTAAAGATAAGTCATTTTCCCCCTTTACAAGGCCTTGATGTGACCTCACTTGGACTACTGTGTCCAAGTAGTGTGAATTAATTCAAAAACAAGTATGATATGTGGTGTGGGAGGTATATGGCCCTCTTGATGTGTCCTTGACTCCATGGAGGTCTATCCTAATAACTACTCTGGTCTAATCAGAAATAATAGCAAATGAATTAAGATGGAATTAGATAACAGTAACTTCTACACCTTTTTCATAAGCTTCTTAAACTATGGCTTTTTAATGTTAATTTTTTTCTTTTCTCAGGAGATCAAAAAGAGTTAGATTTAATGGTAATAGCAAAGTCTCATGGAATAAGTTGTGAGAATTAACATTTATTTATTGAAAAATTAGCGTTTATAATTATGGAAGAGAAAGTAAACTAAAATATTTTTCTTATTCAGTACATTATAAAAAAAAAAAATCAGCTAATGCCTTTTTATTCCCATATATAGGGAGTAGGCGAGGCCATTTAACCCTATTCAAGTACATTTTAAAACTTGCTTAATAAAAAATAAAGCAAGTTTTTGCTTTATTTTTTTATTAAGTGTCCATGTTCAAACCAGTAAGCAAACCAAAGAAATGTTCCCATCACAAGGATGAGAACACTACCATAACTTTTATCTTCCAATTTAGTCAGTAGTGCTTCAGCTATTTAAAAAAAACCAATACTTGAGGAAAATATGATTTGTCACGACTTTTCCGCTCTTAACATTTTTTTTTAATGTACTTTGCTTAATAACCATAAAACAAAATTAAAACATGCATGAAAGCTGCGTTTACTGCAGATAGTCAATCAGAATTGGTTTTGCTTTTCTAAGGTATCAGCATTTTTACTCTGAACCGTTTTCCTACTATTCACGACACATTTCATTTCAATATGTATAGGACACACCATGTAGAACTTTTTAGTAGGCAAGTTGGGAATGGCACTTTCATTAGGAGCTGTTGGGAAAAACGATACTTGAACAAAATACAGACCCTCTCTGAGAAAGGTTTTTAAACAAGTTAGAGGATATAATCAACCCTTAAATTTATGTTTTTTCAATCAACTTTAAACACAAATAACTGTTGCAATACCAATATTCTGGATCACACTCCTGCAAAATCTAATGCAGATCTCATCAAGAATTTTTTTTTTTTTTAATTTCACATACTGATATCAGATATTCTGAACTGTTTGCAATAGAAATTCTGCCAATCTGATATTATGCTATCATAGTTTATATTAATAATGTATAAAATGCACACAAATAATGCAAAATTAATTATAGAAGTTTCAGTGTTTTGTTCTCATTCACAAGGCATACATATAGGTATGACTTGTGATTACATAATGTGAATGCAATATATAATATAAAACAAATCATATTAGCATTTCGAGGTGGGTTAATTTAGCAAATATGTAAATTTAGGTAGTAGATGAATTTCATTGCCTGGCTTGAAACTACAACCACCATGCTTATTGGAGGCCTGAGGTTGCTTGAAAAAGTTCAGTGTCAGACCTATAGAGCAGGGTTTCTGGACAAGATTAAAAAAGTACCATGTATTAATATATATATATAATTAATAAAAAAAAATAATCCTTAACCCACCCATGGCATGAAGTACTACAGGTTTACAGAAAAAAAACCTTCTGTGAATGGAAGCTGCATTAAAAACAGTTCAACAAGTTCCATAATTTTTCACTCAAACCATACAAATTATGACAAGCTTACCTAATAAAGATGCAAATTAAGTAACAATATATAACAAAATGAAGTTTTCATTCTGGCATGAAAATAAAAAAGTATTTTTTGTAATCACAAAATTTATTCTAATTAGCTATTAAATAAACTGAATAATGCTGTTGGTTTGAGAATATAGTCAATTCCCACTACAGCAAACACCATTATACTGAACGTACCCAATATAACAATCTAATCAAAACAACTTCCAGTCAAAAGACAAAATCTTAAAAGGTATTCACTTTATACTATAAACTATTTCTTTGGTCCCTATGAGTTTGCTGTAGTGAGACTAGACTAGGCTACTTTATTTACATATTTTGGATGAATCAGTTTAAAAGTTGTATTTTATATGACATGCTTAACTCTCCCCCCCCCTCCCCCCCACACACAAAGAGAAACCTGTGAGAAATCCATTCAGTGTGTGCATGAATGCATTAATTTTATATAATAGCGACATTTGTCTTCAATATACCTTCTCTGTAGATAAAATTCAATACTAGGGTGTAATGAAAATATTTTTATTGTAATGTAGAGACTAGGGACCAATTTAATTGCAATCAAGGAATAAAAATAACAATAAATCAGTTTAAAAAAAATTAAACCTTTACTTTAAATGATATTATTTTAT